>NC_053490.1:205920766-206220766 GCF_905171775.1 Rana temporaria | reverse complement strand
GGGTCTTATATATAAAAATTAAAGCAACAGTGTAAAAAATAAAGTAAAAAGTTAAGTGCACCTTTCTCCCATGCGAACATGCAAAGGCAAATAGGTGTGTCGGTCCCGCATGCACACAAACAGCAATCGTCCTACACATGTGAGGTATCACCACGAATGTCAGATCATGGGCAGTAATTCTAGCACCAGGCCTCCTCTGTATATCTAACGTAGTAACCTGTAAAAGATTTTTAAATGTTGCCTATGGATAGTAATACGTTGTTTGTCGCTATTGCACGGGAATGTGTAATTTTAAAAAGGCTGGGGTGGAACACATTTTGATGGGGAGGCACTGATTTTTTAGTTTTGCCTAGAGCAGCACAAAACCAAAATACATCACTGCTTGTGCCTGCATACCAAGAAAACTCCACTTTGGTAACCAAAATGTGCTACAAACACAATTTTGTCATTTGATGTTAATTTTCCATTTAATTTGTCAGTCATTGTAACATTTTAAGCTTGTGAAAAATTTCAAATGTTTGTGATGTGTACACTGTGATACAGAACACTCCTGATCTCTTGTGTTGTTGGCTTACTGTTTTTCACAGATGTGTGTACTAAGATACAGACATACCCCACTTTTAAGTACACAATGGGGTTTACTAAAGCTGGAAAGTGCAAAATCAGGCTCACTTCTGCATAGAAACGAATAAGCTTCCAGGTTTTATAACCAAAGCTTAATTGAACAAGCTTGGGTAAGAAGCTCATTGGTTTCTATGCAGAAGTGAGCCTGATTTTGCGCTTTCCAGCTTTAGTAAATAAACCCCATTGTGTACTTAAAAGTGGGGTATGCCTGTATAAGTCAAATTTTAGGCATCCAATGCAATAGGAGTTTCATTTTTAGTGGAATATTCTTTAAGACTCAGCACTTTCTAAAAGGATGCCTAACACTGTGGCTTTTCACTTTAGAACACTGACTACACTGACTTTGCTCTTTGTTCTTGTATGAGAAAGGACATGACAAAACAAAAAGCTTTTTTTTCCAGAAGATAAGAGGTGGGTGCAAAATGAATCTGCAAACTAATTTGCTAACATCCTTGCAATGTATAAGGGTTACCTTGAAATGATTGATTTATTTAAACAACGCTAGAGATAGACTTTAAGAAGGAATGTTCTTTTTATTTTAGAGTGTGTCCTGTGTAGAATTTGCAGTATCACGAGCACCTGGTTAAATAACTGTGTGCCAAAGTGTTTTCAGCATCTTGTAATGAAAAGCAGCCACAGCCCATCTGTCTTCTCTGTAAACACTTTGGCAAATGCACAGACATTATCATCATTTGTTAAATGTCAGTCAATACTAGGCTGGATTTTACATCTTTGCATTTTGGTGTGCTCAGATCACTATGTTTGTTTGATCTGCTCCATATCAGGTAAATAAGGATATATTTCTTACTATAGATGACATCAATACTCCATTAACACTCCAGTGTAGTAGTACTATGTCATGTCCTTCTGTTTTTTCTTTATAGCTCTGTATGGGCTGGAAACTATATGGTCAAATACCTGCAAAACCTGACTGAACCTGACAACCACCTGACTATCATCCAATCATGTGCAAGGAAAATGCTCTTTATTAATTTTTTTCCTATAAGTGATTGGGTATTCTTTTGAAGCTTCGCCGCAAATTCCCTTCCACAATGCAACTTTCTTTCAAAATGAACAGCCTAACTACCTTTAATAAACTGTGTAAATAATTTAGCAAAATCATAAGCATTATGATCTCAAACACTATTAACACCCTTAACATTCTAAGATTGAATGTTGATTTAGAGTCAGCTTTGCCAAGTACAAGCCTGTCAACCTACTGTGAAAGCAATTTGGCAACTGCTCATACTCGGTAGTGTAGTGCGAGACACAGACACTATATTTGGTTTACAGTGCATCCAGGAAGTATTCACATCGCTTCCCATGTTTCCACGGTTTGTTGTTATAGCTTTATTCCAAAATTCTACAAACAATACACCATGATGATAATGTTAAAAAAGTTTGTTTGAAATCTTTGTAAATGTATTAAAAATAAAAAACGAAAATAAATGCACACAAGTATTCACAGCCTTTGCTCAATACTTTGTTGAAGCACCTTTGGCACCAATTACAGCCTCAAGTCTTTTGGAGTATGATGCTACACACCTATTTGTGGGTAGTGTCTCCCATTGTTCTTTGCAGGACCTCTTAAGCTTCATCAGGTTGGATGGGGAGCGTCAGTGCACAGCCATTTTCAGATCTCTACAGAGATGTTCAATCCAGTTCAAGTCTGGGCTCTGACTGGGCCACTCAAGGACATTCACGTTGTCCTGTAGCCACTCCTTTGTTATCTTGGCTTTGTGCTTAGGGTCGTTGTCCTGTTGGAAGATGAACTTTCGCACCAGTCTGCGGTCCAGAGAGCTCTGGATTAGGTTTTCATCAAGGATGTCTCTGTACATTGCTGCACTAATCTTTCCCTTGATCCTGCACTAATCTCCCAGTTACTGCAGATGAAAAATATCCCCACAGCATGATGCTACCACCATCATGCTTCCCTGCAGGGATGGTAATGGCCAGGTGATGAGCGGTGCCTGGTTTCCTCCAGACATGATGCTTACTGTTCAGGCCAAAGAGTTCAAACTCTGTTACATCAGACTAGAGAATTTTGTCTGAGAGTCCTTCAGGCGCCTTTTGGAAAACTCCAGGCAGGCTGTCATGTGCCTTTTACTGGCCACTCTACCATACAGGACTGATTGGTGGAGAGCTGCAGAGATGGTTGTTCTTTTGGAAGATTCTCCTCTCTCCACAGAGAAACGCTGGAGCTCTTTCATAGTGATCATCAGGTTCTTAGTCACCTCCATGACTAGGGCTCTTCTCCCCCGAATGCTCAGTTTGGCCAGGCTGCCCACTCTAGGAAGAGTGCTGTTGCTTCCAAACTTTTTCCATTTACGTATGATGTTGGCTACCCCTTTAACCCTCAAAAAACAAAAAGGCAAATATATGGTACAAATAGATCCACCCATTGCCCAGATACATCATTGTATTTAACCACTTAAGGACCGCCTCCTGCACATATACGTCAGCAGAATGGCACAGCTGGGCACAGGCACGTACCTGTAAATCGCCTTTAAGAGCCCATGCTGTGGGTCGCACATGACCCGGTCCGAAGCTCCGTGACCGTGCCCGCGGGACCCGTGGACCTGATCGCCGCCGGTGTCCTGCGATCGGTCACAGGAGCTGAAGAACGGGGAGAGGTGTGTGTAAACACACCTTCCCTGTTCTTCTCTGTGGCAGTGACACTGATCGTCTGTTCCCCGATATAGGGAGCTCCTGCTCACCCCTCACCCCTCAAGAGGCTTTCTCCACACCAGGGAGAAAGCCTTGCATTGCGGTGTGTAGTTATAGACAGAAGAACAGGAAGCGAGGATTTCTCAGAAGAAATAAGGACATTTAAAAGCAAAATGGAAGGATGAGGTAAGTGAAGGAAGACTGCACTAAGGTAAATTAAGCTATTTAGGGATTATTTTTTTTTACCTTTACAACCCCTTTAACCTGCATACCTGTCTTAAGTGGTTAAACAAACTATTCACCCCCAACCAATCAGTAGTGATCCATGATAAGGTTGACCGGGACCAGGCCCATAACTTATTAAATTTGTTTAACTTCCCCTATGCTAAAAAATATATTTTTCCAGTCGAAGAGTGTCTCCCATTTAGGCTATCTACTCCTTTAATGTGGGAGGGTCAGTGGATGGCAAGAGTTTTAATATTAACTTGCGGTCCTGAAAATTAAAAACTGCTTTAATTTCTAAAAGTACCTCAACTGCTACTGAAATCCTTTTATTGTTGATTAGAGATAAAAAGGAAAATCAAAATATTTTAAGATTGGTTCACACCAGATGCAGTCAAGTGCGTTTTTAATCTGCATCAAAAACACACTCACAGTATTTTCATTCTATTCCAATTGACTAGTTCACACCAGTGCAGTCAACAAAAGTAGAACATGTTTCATTTTTTCTGTATGGAACGCAGCAAAATGCACAGGGCCATGCATGTCCTGAAATGAGATGAAGAAAAAAAAGAGGTGAAAAATGCACCAGAATGTATAAAAAAATGTATAAAAACACATGTGCGGGCATGCATCCAGAAGGCAGAAACTGTGGTGTGAACCAGCCCTTATAGTCATGACCCTATGAGTAAGTGATATTATGACCACCGGTGATTAATTTAAGCGGGATTCCACCCGCAGTGTAGCTGCTGACATTTACTAAGGACACTTACCTTGTCCTACGTGCCCGCGCTGATGGCCCCCCCGATGCCGATCCCACGATCGATGCAGGTCCCGCACCGCCATTCACACTAGGGGAAACAGGCAGTGAAGCCTTACGGCTTCACTGCCCATTTCCTACTACGCCTGTGTGAGTCTCGTGCCGGCTTGTGAATGGGCGGCTGCTCTCTGAGAACACACACAGTTCCCAGAAAGCAGCGCGCCCCATTCACTAGGAGAAGAAGAAGAAAACACTCCGCGGTGCCGAAGAGGCAGATTACGGACTTCCGCATAGCAACAGGTATTTCGGGTGAGTATAATTTTTTTTTTTTTTTCACTTTTATTTTATTTTATTTTTTTAGTACTTTTGGCCAAATGTTGTTTTCCTGGGTGGAACTCCGCTTTAACCACTTAACCACCGGCCGCCGTCTGGAAACGGCGGCAAGGTGGTTGCTTAACTGGGGGTCGCCGTTCTGAAACGGCGCCCCGCAGAAGCAGCAATGCGCGCCGCCTCGGGCGCGCACACAGAAAATTCTGTGAGACCCGGCGCTACACAGATCGAGGTAAATGACCAGCAACAACGGTCATTTACCATGTGATCGCGCCGTCCAATGACGGCGCGATCACAATGTAAACAAAGGAGGTCAGGGAAAGTTTACCTCCTCTCCTCTCCTCTCCTCACACAGTATCAGCGGGAGAGAAGAGGAGATAAACTGTGAGTGAAAAAGTGCCCCATAGTGCCACATCAGTGCCCATAGTGCCACATCAGTGCCACATCTGTGCCCTAAAGTGCCACATCTGTGCCCTAAAGTGCCACATCTGTGCCCAACAGTGCCACATCTGTGCCCAACAGTGCCACATCTGTGCCCAGTAGTGCCACATCTGTGCCCAGTAGTGCCACATCTGTGCCACCTGTGCCGCATCAGTGTCACCAGAGCCACACCAGTGTCACCAGAGCCGCACCAGTCACCAGAGCCGCACCAGTGCCACAACAGTCCTATATTAGTGCCACAACAGTGCCGTACCAGTGCCGCCTGTGCCCACCAGTGCCGTCTGCGCCCACCAGTGCCGTCTGCGCCCACCAGTGCCGCCTGTGCCACCAGTGCCGCCTGTGCCACCACGGCCACCTGTGCCCACCAGTGCCACCTGTGCCGCCTGTGCCCTCCAGTGCTGCCTGTGCCCACCAGTGCTGCCTGTGCCCACCAGTGCTGCTAATCGGTGCACACCAGAGCCCCACCAGAGCCACCTGTGCCCACCAGAGCCACCTGTGCCGCCTGTGCCCACCAGTGCCGCCTGTGCCCACCAGAGCCACACCCGTGCCACTACAGTGCACATAAGTGCCGCCTGTGCCCACCTGTGTCCACCAGTGCCACCACATTGCTCTGCAGTACAGCCTCACCAGCCACCAGTATGGCAAAAAAATTCTTTACCGGTGAGCAGGCCGTACAGCGTCTACTTGCCATGAGCGATGAGAGCAGCGAGGAGTCTCTGTCCGAATCTGAAGAAGAACATGTGCCCAGGAAAAAAAGGGGTGCTGGCGTGGAGAAGCGGCCTACTCCCAGACGCGCAGGGCCGTCCACCTCAAGCGCTGTGCCTACCACCTCAAGCGATGTGCCGTCCACCCCAAGCGCTGTGCCGTCCACCCCAAGCGATGTGCCACTGCAACAAAGCCCAGGCACCAGTAGGGTGTCATCTCAGCCCCAAAGGGATAGGGGCCATGCCAGCCTTCCCTATGGCCTTCAAAACCCCCTGTGGCTTCCCCCTAATTCCGGAGCAGCAAATATCCCCCCCTTCACTGCCCAGCCAGGTGTCCAGGTGAACACAGAAAACTTTTCCATGATTAATTTTTTTAATTTACTTTTCACTGAAGATTTGCTATCCTTCATTGTGGCCCAGTGCAATCGCTACGCACAACAGTACGTAAGAAGTAACCCTGGTTCCAGATATGCCCGCCCCTTTGAGTGGAGAGAACTAACCGTGGACGAATTAAACATTTTCTTAGGCCTAACCTTTACTATGGCACTTTCAAAAAAAAAACAATTGTACTCCTACTGGTCCACCAAACCCATTCACCACATGCCAATCTTCTCCTCCCTTATGACAAGATCCCGATATTTAATAATTATGCGGTTCCTCCACTTTAACGACAACGCCCAGTGCCCTCCCCGAAATGACCCTGCTTTTGACAAGCTATATAAAATTCGGCCACTTCTAAATTTTTTCGCTCAACAATTTCCCCAATTATATACCCCTGACCAGAACATATCTGTGGACGAGTCCCTTGTCAAATTCTCAGGCAGGCTGGGCATCAAGCAGTTCATCCCCAGCAAAAGGGCCCGATATGGGGTCAAAATGTACAAACTTTGCGACAGAGCCACAGGGTACCTCTACTCATTCATGGTGTATGAAGGGAAGGACTCCCAACTGCATCCCCCTGAATGTCCAGAGTATATGGGAGTCAGCGGAAAAGTGGTCTGGGATCTGATGTATCCACTCTTTGGAAAGGGATACCACCTTTATGTGGATAATTTCTACACCAGCTTGCCCCTGTTTCGCTGTCTTTACCTTCGGAATACCCCAGCATGTGGCACAATAAGACCCAACAGGAAAGGCTTCCCGCAAAAACTGGTGGATCAAAAGCTCAGACGAGGGGAGTCTGCAGCATTGAGGAACCAGGAGATATTGGCTGTCAGGTGGAGGGACAAACGGAACGTCCACATGCTCTCATCAATCCACAATGACACCCACGTGGAAGTCCCCAAAAGAACCGGCCCAATCCAAAAACCAAAATGCATCTATGACTATAATTTTTTCATGGGGGGAGTGGACTTCAATGACCAGATGTTAGAACCCTACCTGCCCACAAGAAAATCCCGCCACTGGTATAAGAAAGTGTCCATTTATTTTTTTAGTTTGGCCTTCTACAATTCCTATGTAATTTACAAAAAATCATCAGAGAACCCCGTATCATATCTGGACTATCAAGAAGAAGTCATCACCGCCCTTTTGTACCCTGAAAACCCACCGGAAAATATTCGCTCTGATTCTGTGAGCAGACTGCACGAGCGTCACTTTCCTGAGCAAACCCCCTCCCGTGAAACAGGCAACAGAAATCAGAAGAGGTGCCGGGTGTGCTCCAGAAGAGGAATTCGAAAAGACACCACGTATTACTGTCCCGATTGTCCTTCCCAACCAGGCCTCTGTATTGGAACATGTTTCCGCCGTTACCATACGTTTCTACATTATTAGGGACGTATGGTAAACGCAATTCTCATTTCCTGTAATTTCCCCCCACACCCCTTATGCCACTGCACTGACATACCTCTGCCTTCTCCGGAACCGACCATGGCCTGTTATACGACCACTCTTTTGCCTAACCCTAAACATACTTCTGCCTTCTCCGGAACCGACCATGGCCTGTTATACGACCACTCTTTTGCCTAACCCTAAACATACCTCTGCCTTCTCTGGAACTGACCCTGGCTTGTTATACGACCACTCTTTTGCCTAACCCTAAACTGTACCTACCTCTGCCTGCTCTGGAACTGACCCTGGACTGTTTGACCACGTTTTTTGCCTGCCCCTTGGATTGATCTTTTACCCTGCTATACTAGTGGGAACACAGGGGTCTCACATATGTGAGGGGCTCCAGAATTGTTTTTCTGGATGAAAAAACTAATTTTTTAGTTTTCTCATTCCCGGATTAGGGTCTGGTTGCCCGGAGGCTTCAAAGAGATTTGGGTGGGAGAAGCCTCTACCCCTGTCCCCATTCCCCTACCCATGGCCCGCTACTTGGACCATGTTCCTACCAGGACGAATATTTTGCCACTGCTGGCACTGTACTGACTATGGACAATATTCCTGCCTGCTGCCTGCTGCCTGGACAATTCCATTCACTGTCGCTGACCAGTGACCACGTCCCTGCCTGCTGCCTGGATCGGGGCTCTCCTTCTGTGGACAATTGCACTACTAAAACCACAGGTAATCTTCTTTTTTTTTTACCCATTACTCAGCAGAATGTATTTTAGGGTGTAATTCTTGGTATGTACATGATGTGTTAGAAATATGAAGGCCCTTCAAAAATTTGATAGATTGTAAGGAAATTGGATGTGTAATTTATGTCCCTAGAACACCTGATGGTGCTTCTTGGATGTTGGGCCTCTGTATGTGGCCACGCTGTGTAAAAGTCTCACACATGTGGTATCGCCATACTCAGGAGGAGCAGCATAATATATTTTGGGGTGTAATTTTTTCTATGTACATGCTATGTGTTGGAAATATCCTATAAATGGACAACTTTCTGTAAAAAAAAATGCGTTTTTATTTTTTTCCACATTTTCCAAAAACATCTGGAAAAAAATGAACTGTTCAAAAGACTCAGTATGCCTCATAGATTATACGTTGGGGTGTTAGCTTTCCAAAATGGGGTCACTTTGTGGGCGTTTCCATTGTCCTGGTGCTCCAGGGCCTTCAAAAGTGTAATAGGTGGTTGAGAGATTAGATGTGTAATTTATGCTCCTAGAATGCTTGAAGTTGCTACTTTGGTGTTGGGCCTCTGTATGTGGCCACGCTGTGTAAAAGTCTCACACATGTGGTATCGCCATACTCAGGAGGAGCAGCAGAATATATTTTGGGGTGTAATTTTTTCTATGTACATGCTATGTGTTGGAAATATCCTATAAATGGACAACTTTCTGTAAAAAAAAATGTGTTTTTATTTTTTTCCACATTTTCCAAAAACATCTGGAAAAAAATGAACTGTTCAAAAGACTCATTATGCCTCATAGATTATACGATGGGGTGTTAGCTTTCCAAAATGGGGTCACTTTGTGGGCGTTTCCATTGTCCTGGTGCTCCAGGGCCTTCAAAAGTGTAATAGGTGGTTGAGAGATTAGATGTGTAATTTATGCTCCTAGAATGCTTGAAGTTGCTACTTCGGTGTTGGGCCTCTGTATGTGGCCACGCTGTGTAAAAGTCTCACACATGTGGTATCGCCATACTCAGGAGGAGCAGCAGAATATATTTTGGGGTGTAATTTTTTCTATGTACATGCTATGTGTTGGAAATATCCTATAAATGGACAACTTTCTGCAAAAAAAAATGCGTTTTTATTTTTTTCCACATTTTCCAAAAACATCTGGAAAAAAATGAACTGTTCAAAAGACTCATTATGCCTCATAGATTATACGTTGGGGTGTTAGCTTTCCAAAATGGGGTCACTTTGTGGGCGTTTCCATTGTCCTGGTGCTCCAGGGCCTTCAAAAGTGTAATAGGTGGTTGAGAGATTAGATGTGTAATTTATGCTCCTAGAATGCTTGAAGTTGCTACTTCGGTGTTGGGCCTCTGTATGTGGCCACGCTGTGTAAAAGTCTCACACATGTGGTATTGCCATACTCAGGAGGAGCAGCAGAATATATTTTGGGGTGCCATTTGTGGAATATACATGCCATGTGAGAGAAATAACCTGTTATAATGACAATATTGGTATGAAAAAAAAAAAAAATCTTGATTTTGCAAAGAATTGTGGGAACAAATGACAACTTCAAAAAACTAACTATGACTCTTACTAACTACCTTGGAATGTCTACTTTCCAAAAAGGGGTCATTTGGGGGGTATTTGTACTTTATTGGCTTGTTAGGGTCTCAAGAAATGAGAGAAGCTGTCAGTACTTCAGGTGTGATCAAATTGTTCAATTTTCAGAAATTGGTACCATAGCTTGTAGACCCTATAACTTTCACCCAGACTAAATAATATCCAAATTTTTTTTTTTTTTACCAAAAATATGTAGCAGTATGCATTTTAGGCCAAATGTATGAGGAAAAATTACTTTTTTACAAAATGATATGATAGAAATGAAGAAAAATTCATTTTTTTACAAAATTTTCGTTCTTTTTTCATTAATAGCGAAAAAGAAAAACGCAGAGGTGATCAAATACCACCAAAAGAAAGCTCTATTTGTGGGAAAAAAAGGACAAAAATTTCATTTGGTTACAGTGTTGTATGACTGAGTTATTGTCATTCAAAACGTGAGAGCACCAAAAGCTGAAAATTGGTCTGGTTATTAAGGGTGTTTAAGTGCCCAGTTGTCAAGTGGTTAATATCATTGCACAGATGATGTTTTTCTGTAATTCTCCAACTTTCAAGAAAAACATAGCAACTTAAATAAAATTTCAGGCTGAAACAGATGATGTAGACGTAAATTATCATAAAGTTGTTTTTAGTAAATTACCAAGGAACTTTGCCATTTCTTCATTCAAGTCCTGGTAAACGACTGCTTTTGTTTCAATAACACTTGTCCAGTTGATTGATGAGAATATTGATTGAAAAGTTTTGCTCACTCAAGTCTGACAGGTGTTGCATATTCATCATTGCAATCCAGTTATACTCACTGACTGCCTGTGCATCTGCTCCTGTTCAGTGCCATCATCATCATATTTTCTTCTCACTCTGCCAGTTTCTTGTTGAACTTGGTCAGAAGCCCAGCACTAAATCTGCACAAACTTCCTTTCCTTTAGATCAGTGGTTCTCAACCTGGGGGTCGGGACCCCCTTGGGGGTCAAATGATGATTTGTCAGGGGTCACCAAATCCTGGGCTGTTCCTGAAGCTCTCACTGTTCTCCCAGGAAGGGAGAAAAGAGGAAGGAACAAAGAAAAAGGTAGAGAAAAGAAAAAAAGAGAGCGCAAGAGACAGTTAGAGGGAGGAATGGGGGAAAAAAAACAAGGAATTAGGATAGAGAGAGATGAAAGGAGAACAAAGAGAAAGGAGTGGTACATCCTAAAATGTACCCTAAGGGGTTTTAATACTGTACGAGTGGAAGGCACTCAGGGAGCGCCAAATGTCCATGGGTTACAAATTACTTGCCTTGGGTGCTTTCAACCAGGGCTGGACTGGGACAGCAATTTGGCCCTGGACTTCATCCAGACTGGCCCACTTTGACAGGTCTCTCCCATGGCGGCCGGACAACTCCCGCACCCCCTTCCCCCGGCCACCCAAGCCCCCTCTCCCCCTCCACTAGCCATTCTACTTTATTAGAGTAGAACGGCTGGTGCTGGTACTCTTATAGGCAGTACCAGTGGGGAAGCTAGACATTATTTCACCCGGGGCAAAGAATCAGTTTGGTGCCCCCCCTTATGGGACAAGATTATGCAGAAGTGAGAAACTCCCAGGCCTGCTTCTCTGTCCCCCCCCCTGGTGAGCGCTGCAGGGAGGGAGAGACAGAGGAGCGAAGGTCTGCTGTCTCTGAAGCCGGCCCACTGAGCCATCGGCCCACCAAGAAACTCCCTGTAGTCCCAATGGCCAGTCCATCCCTGCTTTCAACCCACGCTATGAAAATAATTTTACTGTTAGGGGTCCTCACAACTTGAGAAATTTTATCAAGGGGTCACGCCACTAGAAGGTTGAGAACCACTGCTTTAGATGAACCACAGTCTCTGCTGTTATGTGATGGCTAATCATTTTGTCTAATGTTCAACATCAGCTAGAAGTTCTAGAAAATCATGTCAACCATTTACAGTGCATTAAAAAAGTATTCGTACCCCTTGACATTTTCCACATTTTGTCATATTACAACCAAAAACATAAATGTATTTTATTTGGATTTTATGTGATAGACCAACACAAAGTGGCACATAATTGTGAAGTGGAAGGAAAATGATAAATGGTTTTCAAACACAAACAAATATGTGAAAAGTGCAAAAATGCATTTGTATTGTGTGAATAAGGTAGGGCAGTGTGGGGAGGGGGAGGAAGGGGGAATGCTGCGTTGATGAAAGGGACAGTCTGACTCTGTAATATCGAAGGAGGACTGTGATGGAGGTAGTCTGTAATGGGGAGGTCTGAGATGGAGTGGGGTCTGTAATGGGGGGGTCTGAGATGGATTGGGGTCTGTAATAGAGTGGAATCTGTGATGGAGTGGGGTCTGTAATGTGGGGGATCTGTGGTGGAGTGGGGATCTGTGGTGGAGTGGGGTCTGATGGGGGGATCTGTGGTGGAGTGGGGTCTGATGAGGGGATCTGTGGTGGAGTGGGGTCTGATGGGGGGATCTGTGGTGGAGTGGGGATCTGTGGTGGAGTGAGGTCTGATGGGGGGATCTGTGGTGGAGTGGGGATCTGTGGTGGAGTGAGGTCTGATGGGGGGGATCTGTGGTGGAGTGGGGATCTATGGTGAGGTGGGGTCTGATGGGCGAGATCTGTGGTGGAGTATGGTCTGTAATGGGGGGATCTGTGATGGAGTGGGGATCAGTGGTGGAGTAGGGATCTGTGGTGGAGTGGGGTCTCTGATTGGGGGAATCTGTATTTGTGATGGGGGTGGAAGGGCCTGTAATGGAGGGGTCTGTGGTAGGGGGTCTGTGATGGAGGGGGTCTGTGATGGAGGGGATCTTTAAAGGGACACGCTGTGATGGGATGGTCTGTAATGGGTTGGGGGGTCTGATGGGGGACTGTGATGTAAAAGGGAGAGTTGTGCTGTAAAGGGGGGACTGAGGGAACTGATGTAATAGCCTTGTACAGAGATCTATGTTTTTCTGCCCCAGAAAAACACAGGTATCTACAAGGGCAATAAAAAACAATTGTGACATGCATGAGAGGCTGTGATGTGAAGGATCATCACCAATATGACACTCGAACCTCCGCTGGAAGAAAATTTTACTAACCGGACTCCGTGAAGTTTAATTCAGTACCCCTGGTATATATGCTGGCTGCCTTGGAGGGGACAGGGAGAAGGCGGGACGAGTGCCGTATACACAGGAGAATTTCCTGTTTACACGGCAGCCTCTGTAATAGGAAGTCCTGTCTCTGGCGCTGCCATTGGACAACTGTTGTCCATCAAGGGAGGTGGGAGTTTCTCCTGTATGTAATCTTTTTGCGCTCGTCCCGCCCCCTCCCTGTCCCCTCCAAGGCTGCAGATGAATGGGCATCAATCAGGCTGAACTAATGGCGCCAGGAAGGTTGCAGGACTAATCTTTCTGAAGCACCAAACGCCAATGGCGGTAATCCGATCTGGACGTCGGGCTGCTGGTGTTGTGAACCCTGAACGACTGGTCGTCACTTTTTGGACCACATTCCACCCACTGAAAAAAAAAACAGCACCCACAAGAATGTGTGTGGTTTGCTGCTCCAAGCGTGACGACAACAGAAGAAAAATCCGTAAAGAAGCACCTCTCTATTGTCCCGACTGCGACGTTAGACTTTGTGCTGTACCTTGCTTTAAAAATTTTCATACCCGAGACATTTACTGACTAATGATATTGCACCCTTGTTTGACCCCCCAAAAAATCTGAGTTTCTGAATATATTATTTACTAAAATGTATTGAATAAAAAGTATTGTTATTATTAAATTATTATTTGTTATTATTTATTATATCATAATTTATGATTTTGTGTTTCAAACTTTATCATAGTCTACTAGACTCTGGTTTGGACAGATTTAGGTGAGTTATTTCTAAGAATTACAAGCCTGCAATCTAAAACGCCAAATTTCCATGCAAAATAATGGTACCGCTTTCAGCGCCTAAAATCTGAAAGAATCATACCGCCAGGGAGGTAAATGGTTCAAAGAATGTCAGGCAAAATGGTCGGCCCTCAAGCATGTTCACTTCATCAAATCTGGACCTCTTTGAAAAAAGTTTGGACACCCCTGATCTAAACCATTCCATTGTAGCTCTGGCTGGATTTGTTTAGGGTCATTGTCCTGCTGGAAGATTGTCCTGTATTTGGCTCCATCCATCTTCCCATCAACTCTGACCAGCTTCTCTGTCCCTGCTAAGGAAAGCATCCCCACAACATGATGCTGCCACCACCATGATTCACGGTGGGGATGGTGTGTTCAGGGTGATGTGCAGTGTTTGTTTTCCACCACACATAACGTTTTCCTTTTAGGCCAAAACATAATATTTTGGTCTCATCTGACCAGAGCACCCTCTTCCACATGTATGTCACCACCACCCCCCCCCCCCCCCCCCCCCCATGGCTTCTCGCAAACTGTAAACAGGACTTCTTATGGCTTTCTTTCAACAATGGCTTTTTTCTTGCCACTCTTCCATAGGCCAGATTTGTGTAGTGCACAACTAATAGTTGTCCTGTGGACAGATTCTCTCACCTGAGCTGTGGGTCTCTGCAGCTCCTCCAGAGTTACCATGGGCCTCTTGGCTGCTTCTCTGACTAATGCTCTCCTTGTCCGGCCTGTCAGTTTAGGTGGACGGCCATGTCTTGGTAGGTTTGAAGTTGTGCCAAACTCTTTCCATTTTCGGATGATGGATTGAACAGTGCTCCGTGAGATGTTCAAAGCTTGGGATATTTAACCTAACCCTGCTTTAAACTTCACTACTTTATCCCTGACCTGTCTGTTGTGTTCCTTGGCATTCGTGATAATGTTTGTTCACTAAGGTTCTCTAACACACCTCTGAGGGCTTCACAGAACAGCTGTATTTATACTGAGATTAAATTACACAAAGGTGGACTCTATTTACTAATTAGAGGACTTCCGAAGGCAATTGGTTCCACTAGATAATAGTTAGGGATATCAGAGTAAAGGGGGCTCAATACAAATGCACACCACATTTTTCAGATATTTATTTGTAAAACATTTTGAAAACCATTTGTTATTTTCCTTCCACTTCACAATTATGTGCCACGTTGTGTCGCATAAAATCCCAATAAAATACATTTATGTTTTGGTTTTTTTGTAACATAACAAAGTGTGAAAAATTTCAAGGGGTGTAAATACTTTTTCAAGGCACTGTATATCATTCTGCCATTAATTCTCACACAACACCTTTTAACGGCAAAGACAGTGTGTTCCTTTGTTGTGTATATACAGGTGCATATTGTTGTTAAACATGTTTACACACAAAGGGGGGGTTATTTACTAACGGAATGAAGGTTGTTGGTGTTAAATTAGCTTAGTAAACAAGCCAAGCTGTGATCAGTTGTTTCCAATTCAATAATAAGCTTCCCTTTATAATCTAAGCTAAGTAAACATTCACTTTGCAGAGTTAACATACACTATATTACCAAAAGTACTGAGACACCTGCCGTTGCATGCACATGAACTTTAATGGCATCCCAGTCTTGGTACGTAGGGTTCAATATTGAGTTGGCCCACTCTTTATAGCTATACAAGCTTCCACTCCTCTAGGAAGGCTGTCCACAAGGTTTAGGAGTGTGTATGGGAATATTTGACCATTCTTTCAGAAGCACATTTGTGAGGTCAGGCACTGATGTGGATGAGAAGGCCTGGCTCGCAGTCTCCACTCTAATTCATCCGAAAGGTGTCCTATCAGGTTGTGGTCAGGATTCTGTGCAGGCCAGTCAAGTTCCTCCACCCCAAACTCGCTCATTCATGTCTTTATGGACCATGCTTTGTGCACTGGTCCAAATCATTTGGTGGAAAGGAGATTATGGAGATTATGGTTTAGGGTTGTTTTTCAGGGGTTGGGCTTGGCCCCTTAGTTCCAGTGAAGGGAACTATTAAGGTGTCAGCATACCAAGACATTTTGGACAATTTCATGCTCCCAACCTTGTGGGAACAGTTTGGGGTGGTCTCTTCCTGTTCCAACATGACTGCGCACCAGTGCACAAAGCAAGGTCCATAAAGACGTGGATGAGTGAGTTTGGGGTGGAGGAACTGGGGTGAGTTTGGGGTGACTGGCCTTCACAGAGTCCTGGACTCAACCCAATAGAACACCTTTGGGATTAATTAGAGCGGAGACTGTGTGATGGGCTTTCTCGTCCACATCAGTGCCTAACCTCACAAATGCACTTCTGGAAGAATGGTCAAACATTCCCATAGACACACTCCTAAACCTTGTGGACAGCCTTCCCAGAAGAGTTGAAGCTGTTTTAGCTGCAAAGGATGGGCCAACTCAATATTGGACCCTACATAATAAGACTGCTATAAAAGTTCATGTGTGTGTACTTTATTGAGAAAACATGTTCTATTCCTTTAGTTGAGTTTAATGATTTGTGGCTAAGTCACAGGATTCTTTCTTTTTGATACAAGGTAAACGCCATCTTCAGATCCCTCTCCCATTTGGGGCTCTTTCAGCTAGGTGATAATGCTTACCACCCTCTGAAAAGTGATCCATGGTGGATTGCTTTTTAGAGGGCAGTATATCAGAGGTTGGTAGGTGTTCAGGAGGTGTTACTGTTGCCTCCTGATACCTGTTTTTTTTTCTGGGAATGGGAGAATGCCATTCTCTTTTGGGAACCGCATGTCATAAAGCCTCCTTGTACCACTGTGAAGCTGTGGCACTGTGACCAGTGCCTATCCCTCGCCTCCATAATGTTCCTTAAATTTCCTTCCACCTCTTTTTCATTCTCCTCTTTCTCTTTGAGAAAGTCCTAGTAAAGTGTTCTACTCATAATACAGTATTTGCCTGTTGGTTTCATTTTACACAATTGTAGATGACCAGTTGCCTATATGATACCGTTAGGGCCCAGCCCTCTATTCAGCAAGGCTGACATTGATGCGGCTCTGTGAGCCGTGTTTTGCACAGGCACAGCAGATCATTCATTTGAATGGGCTGCTGTGCCTCTTGAAATGCAAGGAGTATGTCCCTGCACCATTTCTGGAATCGCAGTCTGCCCGGGAACCACAAGTGCAGTGTGCAGTGCAGTTTCCAGTGTGTTATATCCATATCAACCAATCAGAAATATTTTACATATATTTGACAGCAATACATTGAAATCTGATTGGTAGTTATGTGTTACCGGACTTTACCATCATTACACCTTAAACTAAGAACCACTGGAAAAATTGGGGCTTGTTAATTCTTGCAACACAAATAATTAATGTACTATGCATTCAAGCACAATCCAACATCCTAATGCCCCGTACACATGATCGGAAATTCCAACAAGAAAACAGTGTTTTTTTTCTGACGGAATGTTGGCTCAAACTTGTGTTGCATACATACGGTCACACAAATCTTGTCGGAAGTTCCGACCGCCAAGAACGCGGTGACGTACAAGACATACGGCGGGCCGAGATCAATGAAGTTCAATAGGCAGTTCGGCTCTTCTGCTTGATTCTGAGCATGCGTGTTTTTTTGCGCGCCAAAATTGCATACAGACAATCGGAAAAATAGAGAACCTGCTCTCAATCTTTTGTTGGGGGAATTTCCAACAGCAAAAGTCGGATGGAGCATACACACGGTCGGAATTTCCGTCCAAAAGCTCACATCAGACTTTGCTTGTCGGAATTTCCAATCATGTGTACGGGGTATTAGAATTACTAAAACAGTACTAATTCTGCACTATCCTGACTTCTGTCTGTATTCTGCCTTTTTCTGCTCCCAGAGTCAGCACTTTAGCAATGTTTATCTCCTCTCAATAATTCAGGTATGAAGGGATCTCTGCAATAGCCAGCTGAGAGAAAGATTAATTTGTTTTTCCGGCATGTTGGCTTATGTTAGCTTGAAGAGAGTTTTAGAACTGTATTAGAATCTGTTGAATAAGAACTAAGCTAGTTATTGGAAACAAGAGATGCACGTCTAGACTAGGCTTACTGCAATTAAAGTATTTTTGTCTTGTAGTATACTCCTGTTGCGCCATTTATATTGCGGCAACATTCACTTTGCTGGTGCAGCTGTACTGTAACAAGATTTAATACCCAGTAGAAGTATATAACTCTCAGTAATAGGCAAAAAACACAGATCTACACAGCTCATTATGTTTGCACAGGAATATACTACATGTTACAGAGCATGATCGTTGGAATGAAAGCGCAGAGCTATGACAGTTATCTGTCATAAAACCATGAACATACAAAAAAGAAATAACTTATTATCAATTACGGAATTGTTCAAACAGTCTGTTGCTTTATCACAGGAATCGACTTTATCTAACCCTAAAGCCTCGTACACACGCTTGGTTTTCTCGGCAAGAACCAGCAAGAAAACTTCTTGCAGAGCTTTCTTGCCGAGCATACCATGCGTGTGTACGAGGCTTTCAGGGTTCTCGTCAAGAAAACTGCCTAAAATCTTGACGAGAAAAATAGAGAACCTGCTCTCTATTTTCTCGTTGTGATACTCTGCAGTGTTTTCCTGACGAAAAAACAAAGATTGTGTATACTTACCTGTCGCCGTGGAAACCCGCGCATACTCAAAATGACTTTGACGCATGTGCGGTAGCTTTCTAGGCATAGGTAGGGTGCAGCAAGATGGCGGCGACGGCATTGAATGTGACGAGCGCATGCTCGTCGTACGCGATGACGTCACTGCGTTCTTGCCATTCAAAAGAACCGCGGTTGGAGTGTCTGTACACTTGGGCGGCAAGAGATTCTTGCTAAGAATCTCGTCAGGAAAAACAACGTTTTTTTTTCCTGATGAGATTCTGGTCCGTGTGTACAGGGCTTTACATTATGCATTATAAAATGTGTAATGCCAGGACAGATTTAATAGAAGTGCAGCAAATTTGGAAGGTGTTGTCTACCGCAATCAATTTCTTATTCCTGTGGTTATTTCTATAATGTTTGTTAGGTAATGAACAGCTATACTCTGATTGCTATGGCTAAAATATTCTCTACCCTTAGATGTAGTATTTTAAATCAACTGTGGCATGGTAAATCCAGTAGTACTGTGTAATAATAACAATACTCTTTATTTAAACAATTTGAAGACTGGACTGTTTCACTCCCTTCCTGCCTAGGCCATTTTTCATACTTCGAATGGTAATGGTGATATTTTTTTTTGTATTATTATTTTATGTTATATAAAAGAATAAACTATTGTGAAAAAAATAAAAATTCTCTTAGTTTCTGTTATAAAATATTGCAAAAAAAAAATGATCTTTCGTTATAATTGTAGGACAAAATGTTATCTGCTACATATTCTTGGAGATAAAAAAAAACTCCTCCCAAGTATGTTGATACCACGTATGAGACTTTTTCACAGCCGAGACGTACAGAGAGGCCCACAATCCAAAGAGTACCTTTGGGCTTTCAAGGAGCATAAAAAACACATCTAATTTGCTGGTGGCCGATCATATTTCTCGAGTGCCTGATGTTCCAGGACAGAAGAAACAGAAAATGATCACATTTTGGAAACCAAACACTCCAAGGTTTTTTATGGGGTGCCTTCTGGGTTCTTCAGGGGTGCATTGGCAAAAAGCCAAAATATTGTCAACAAACCATCAGGAGGATCAGCCTTTTTTTGTTACACAAGGCCACCGATTTTTATTATGCAGCATTACAATCTGGGGCACTGTGCAGACCAGCCACTGGCATCCTAACAACCAATGACAACATTGGTTGATAAAGAGGACATCGAGCACCTGTACAGCATCCTTATTTACACCTCTCGGTTAGCACTGGGGTCATGTTAGCAAAGTGAGGGAGAAGAGAAATGCATAGGATGCATTAAGGTGAAAAAACAGGAGGGTTTACAACCCCTTTAATGAGGCCTAATGATGACACCGGGACTGGTGTGACGGTTATTGGGGACACTGTGGCTGGCTGCACTGTGACACTGTACTGCTCAGGTGGCCAGGCACATTTTTTTGATTAACTCCTGATGACTGTAATGAACCATTTGTTCCCTCTCACAGCCAATTGCTGTGAGATGGAACAGCTTACAGGCTACAATCATAGGGCTACCCTGTACACTTGTGTCCAAAGGTAATAGCAGTTTAGAGACCGTGCTGCTTCATGCCCTACTGGGCACACACAAGGTGCACAGGCAGAAGGATGTATGGGTACATCTTTCAACATTGAAGCTTATCCCACCCAACCATTTATATGCAGTGGTTGAGGCCCTGATACAACCTCAGGATTACCCATTCTGCCGTTTGATTCAAATTAATAAGGTGAGAGCATGCAAACCAGAGAGAGATTTCACATCCTCACCTTTTCTCAGCTCAGTCCCACAGGAAGTGACTAGAGCCTTCTGGCTCTTTTATTAAAACCACAGAATCACAAATACATGCATTTGATTGGTTCACATCATACCTTTTACTCCCAGTTTACCCTCCCCCTGTGTGGCTTGTCCTTGGCATGAAGCCCTCATTGGTCAGTCCATATAAGGGTCTTTTCCTGTTCCATGTTCTTCTTGGAAATCCACGTGTCATAAAAGTTCTCTCAGTAAAGCATATTTCCTTCCAAGCGTCACACAAGCTTTCAGGAAATCAGTGAAAAGAAGGGGGAGGGGAAGGCTTTCCTGTTACAATTGAAGAATTTAGAAGGGGGGAGGGACGTGAGAGCGGAAGAGTGGAGAGTGGAGAGTGGGGGGGGGGGGTGACATCTGCTCTTAATAACATGTCCTTTTGTTTCTCCATTTCAAATGGTAACTTTTTACAATGTAATATCTGCTTCTTCATATTTTCAATGCTGGGTTCATAACTTTAAAACAATATCTGATATAAAATCCTCAAGGAAAATAAGCAGTATTGTTCATTCCCATACATACATATGCATAATGTGTATAAAAACAAATAAACAGTATAAAGAATATAGGAAAGAGAAACATTTCAGTGATTCTAATAATACAAAGAATAAAATATTCATTTTATTTTCACGTCCATCACAGTTCGGAAGAAGGTGGTTAAAGTGATTGTAAAGGCAGAAGTTTTTTTTATCTAACTGCATTCTATGCAGTAAGATAAAAAGCCTTCTGTGTGCAGCAGCCCCCCTAATACTTACCTGAGCTCCATCTAGATCCAGTGATGTTGCAGGAGTGTGTCGGGTCTCCCCTCCTCATTGGCTGAGACAGCAGCGCGGCACAATTGGCTCCCACTGCTGTCAATCAAAGTCAGTCAGTCAATGAGAAGAGAATGTGGTTGGGCCGGACCGCAGCTCCATGTCTGAATGAACACACGGAGCTGTGGCTTGGTTCGGGTGCCCCCATAGCAAGCTGCTTGCTGTGGGGGCATTTAACATGCGGAAGGGGCCAGAAGCAGCAAAGAGGGACTCGGGAAGAGGTGGATCTGGGCTGCTCTGTGGAAAACCACTGTATAGGGCAGGTAAGCATAACATGTTTGTTATTTTTAACTAAAAGAAAATAGACTTTACTATCACTTTAAAATGACACTAAACTATGGTTTAAAAAATATCTAAAATCTAATCAAGTATGCAATCTTACCTCAAAAAAGTACATTCTGTTGCTTTCAGCCTCCTCCAAACTCCTTTTTTTTTTGCTGTGATCCAGCTTCTTGTTAGAGGGTCACTACAATCATTCTCCATTGTCCCACTGTATGTATGTAGCCACGCTCTCTTGTTCACTCCCAAGATGAACTAGGGACTATGGGATGGGTAGTATGCATAAAGCAGTGCACTTGGCCATACGTAATTATCACTGCCCCTTTCAAACAAACAGAAGTGAGGAGAAAATAGAAAGGGTTAGGAGCTCACGGATGACTTTACAAGGAATGTATATTATTTAATGAAAAAGAGTCATTAGGTAGTAGATGTGCATGGATTATTTATGGAGAATAAAGATATACGGTAATTTGGTGTAATTTTAAAAACATATCGAATATCCATGTTTTATTCCTTAAAATATTTGCACTGCAGAAAATTACCTGTTCATCTCCCAGAAATCCTATGTGCCCTTAAATGGGTTGTAAACCCTAGTGTTTTTTCACGATAATGAATCCTATGCATTAAGATGAAAAAACGTCTGGCAGTGACCGACCCCCCAGCCCCCGGTTTTACGTACATGAGCCCTGGAGCTTCACACAGTGGAGACACGCTCTTCCTCTGCTCTGGGTTCTCGGCTCTTGATTGGATAGATTGATAGCAGCGCAGCCATTTGCTCCTGCTGCTGTCAATGAAATCCAATGACGTGGGCGCCGGCGGTGGGGCCGAGCATACATTCGGAGGCTATGGACGCAGAATTAATGACTCTGGAACATGCGCGCAAGGTAACCCCCTGGGAGAGCGCATCACCTAGGGGGTTATCTGATGTGGGGAGGAGCTGCGAGGGATCCCAGAAGTCGTGGATCGGGGCCACTCTGTGCAAAACGAGCTGCACAGTGGAGGTAAGTGTGACATGTTTGTTATTTAAAATACAAAAAACAAAGCTTTACAACCACTTTAACTTCCTGTCTAATCTGACAACACAGGTGCCTCTTTTGCACGTGAAATCCTAAGCAGTGTTGCCGGCTCTTCATCTCTATAACATATAGGGAAGATCTTTCTACAGTTCAGCAAGGAAGAACTGGGAAGGGCTGAGACTTCAATGCAGCTGTCAAAAAAGGGAGCTAGAAGTTCACTGGCTATCTACTAGGATCAGCAGGTATATTTCTGTACTTGCAGGCCTGGATTCACATACATTGGCGCATATTTATGCCGGTGTAGCGTATCCAATATACGCTACGCCAACGTAGCGCAGAGAGGCAAGCACCAAATTCACTAAGCACTTGCCTCCCAAACTGCGCTGGGTTCCCTCTGCGTAAGCCGTCGTAGGTGGAAGTGGGCGTGAGCCATGTTAATGAGGCGTGACCCCATGCAAATGATGAGCCAAATGACATACAAGTACTTAAAAAGAATGGCGCATGCGCCGTCCTGTGGACGTATCAGAGTGCGCATGCTCAGAATCATGTCGGAACTACTCCCTAAGATACGACGGATCACTGCCTACGACGTGAACGTAACCTACGCCCAGCCCTATTCACATACTACGTAAACAACGTAAAATACGACGGCTGTGTTCCCTGGTCCATACCTTAGCATGAGTTGCGCCTCATATATGGGGAATAACTTTACGCCGGACGTATGACTTACGCAAACCGCGTATATTATGCACCGGGCGCAAGTACGTTCGTGAATCGACGTATCTCCCTCATTTCCATATTTGAATAGGAAATCAATGGGAGCGCCACTTGCGGCCAGCGTAAATATGCGCCCACAATACGCCGGTGTAGGAAAGTTACGTTGGTCGGATGAAGCCTATTTTCAGGAGTATCTCAGTTTATGGGCACGGCGCATAGATACGACGGCGCATATTTACACTTACACGGCGTATCTCGAGATACGTCGGCGTAAGTGCTTTGTGAATCTGGGCCGCAGTGTTTTAAAAAAAAAAAAAAAAAAACACAAGGGAAATGTTTTGCAGAGGTGTGCTCAATTTTTGAACTCATGAAATTAATTAGCATTAAATGTGTGCAGCTATGTATTTTATGCAGTAATGTATTGATAATGTTTATTGGAGTTATTCAGTAGGAATGCATTATAGAAACAACGATTGCGTACTGTCCTTGATTCTTTATTTTTTATTTTTACTTGCACTAATATGTAATTTTTCAGGACAAGCTTTCGGGATGTGCCCCCTTCATTAAGATCCAAGAGTACTGCTTGGACCTTGATGGAGGGGGAACACCCCAAAAGTTTGTCCTGAAAAATTGTATCACGGACAGTACTCAATTGTTTCTGTCACAAGTGAACTAATACACCTACAATTACCTCAAGCAAGATGGAATTTTCAAAGCAAATTCACCCATCCATCCATGTCTCTAGGCTTTATTTTGCTAAGAAATCACTTTGAACCCCCCACCTAGCATTTCTAGCCATGGCCATCTTGAGTAAAATCAGATCATTCATGTAGCATGTAGGGTACGCTTAGCTAAGAAAACCCTTCCTCTCCTTCGGAAGACTCCTAGGATGTATGACATAATTTGGCTAGGCCTCCAAACCAAGAAGTAACTGAAGAAATATAAAAATAAAAATAAAAGTTTTTAATATATGCTTTGATATGTTTTCCTATCTACTAATGCTAGCAGCATAAAAATAGTCAATCTTGATTGAGAGAGTGAAGTTACGCTTTAAGTGCTTAGTAAAGTGAACACCAGCCTTTCTTAACAACTGTAATCAGTCTGTAAGTCAGTGGGAAAGCATTCCACTATATATGTTTTTCAGCGGACATAATCTTGCCAGAGAAGCAGATGGACCAAAGGCAAAGATTATCCCCGAGGGTGTCGTAACAGTTTCAAGACCAATCCATCCGTGAGGATGAAAGAGAGGGCACTCTGAGACCTCTCCTGCTGAACAAGTCACATGCACTGGTGGATTTTTTCCAAGAAAACTTTCTGAAGCAAAGAAACAAAACTTTCTTTTATCCATATTTCTGCCGCAAATTTTAATGAAGATTCATGCCAGTAATGCAGTTATAAATATTAATATAAATAATATAACAATGAATTGCACTGCAAAGCATCACACATACAGAAGGTTGTGTATGCATATATTGTGAAGAAAAATCACAAAATAGAAATCTATCTTAGACTTGACTCCCCAAATAAAAAATAAAATAAAAAAAAGAGGGCAATCATTCCTAAATCATGACTGGCAAAATATTAATCCACAAAATATGTATTTATAATTGTTTTAATGTCCAAAATATTTACATATACATTAAAAAAAGACTTGACCAGATAAAAATATGAACACATATAAACTGCACCCTTCTTATAACAATAAATGACTGGTAAATATAATAAGGTGTAAGAAAGCATAGTAGACTCATCATAATATGTTAGGACCCAGCGGGTGATCTGAGGAAACCACTCAGTGGGGTATTTCAGACTGGTTAACCTTCCTTTTTGCCTTACTATATGCAGATTCATGAATTGATGGATTACCATTCAGATTGCTATACCTGTTATTTATTATTTTAAAGAACTTTGTCTCTGCGTTTTGTTTTAAATATATTTGTATATGGGGGTCTCCATATTTATTAATTCCATTTTCAGGCTCTGCTTCCTGCTGCACAATGGTTGCACTCTACTGCTCATTCGCACAATCCAAATTTGTTAGTGTGTTAACTTACCAAAAAGAAATGCACTTTTGGTATGTACCCATGGCGCATATCTGGTTCCCGGAAGTGGTGGCCAGCATACAGGAATGGCATCACACCCCTCCAAGAAGTGGCTTGTACTACTGCTAATTTCTTCCCATCACCATGCCACTGTTCTCTGAGGAAGACATGATCCTTATTTGCAAATTAAGATATTTTTTTATTTATTTTTACATGGGGTGGTGTTTGTGTGGGTCATGTGTGTATGTCTAAATGATTTGGCCTCAAAAAACACACCTACTTCCTGTGTACAGATTCACTTCCAGGCCAATGTATATTGCTTCCTGCTTCAGTGTGTGTGTATATATAGATACAGTAGATGTATATTTAGATGTAGGATCTTTTGTCCACCAGCAGAGAGAGGTTGGGTAGATGCCACAATCACAATTCTGGGAGCATAATAATGGTCTAGCACAGGGGTCTTCAAACTACGGCCCTCCAGTTGTTTCAGGAACTACAATTCCCATCATGCCTAGTCATGTCTGTGAATGTCCGAGTTTTACCATGCCTCATGGGATGTATAGTTCCGCAACAGCTGGAGAGCCGTAGTTTGAAGATTTCTGATCACTCTAGCATGTCTTGAAAAAAGGTGTTTTTTCATGTGACTTGTATAATGCCCAAGAAATATCCTTTGGAAAATACAAGTGGGTCATGGCACATCTACATTCCAGATTTGGCACTTAAGATGGTCATGCACTAAGCAATCAATACCTTCTAATTGCCTAACAAGACACAGCCAATAAGATGAAATTAACCAATTGTATTGGGTGTGCGCTATTTTCAATGAGAAAACTGCAGTTACCTTAGCGACAGTTGCAGTTTACATATGCAGGTATTTATTCTCACTATTTGTGCTTCAATGTGCAAATCAATTAATGACTTTTCAGGCACACCAATTAATGTATGAACTGGTGCATTGCCTTCTTCTTAGTTAAAGCGGGGGTTCACCCTTAGAGGGCACTTTTCCCCCTTAGATTCCTGCTCGTTTTTACTAGGGGAATCGGCTATTTATTTTAAAATATGTGCAGTACTTACCCGTTTACGAGATGCATCCTCTCCGTCGCTTCCGGGTATGGGCTTCGGGAATGGGCGTTCCTTCTTGATTGACAGGCTTCCGAGAGGCTTCCGACGGTCGCATCCATCGCGTCACGATTTTCCGAAAGAAGGCGAACGTCGGTGCGCAGGCGCAGTATAGAGCCGCACCGACGTTCGGCTTCTTTCGGCTACGAGTGACGCGATGGATGCGACCGTCGGAAGCCTCTCGGAAGGCTGTCAATCAAGAAGGAACGCCCGCTCCCGAAGACCCATACCCGGAAGCGACGGAAGAAGATGCAGCTCGAAAACGGGTAAGTACTGCTCATATTTTAATACAAATAGCCGATTCCCCTAGACCGAACGAGCAGGAAGCTAAGGGGAGAAAATTTTTTTTTTTTACAAATGGGTGAACTCCCGCTTTAATCACCCCCAAAGCCTTTGGAGTCAGGCTGTCCATGCTCAGTTTGGTGTTTATTGTTATAGAGTTTTTTTGTTTCTTCTTGGGAGAATGCATGTGATCAGCACAGGGCCAATCAGCACTGCCCAGACATGTGCAGACAGAGTCTCAGAAGCCCTGCAGCCTAATAGGACAGCTCAGTGCAACTCCTACAAGCTTCCCCAGGAACTGACTGCCATATACTGCTGCTGTCAAAAATAATTAAGCCGTTTATACTTACTAAAATAATTGTATTTGCATGTACTGTGTACTGTGAGAGATCACTTATAGTGAATGCAGTGACCTGGGTTTAGTAACACTTTAAGTCTACCCAAAGGCTCTAGTCTAAAGGAAGATGCAGCAGTATGGTGGGCCAGGCTTCCACACTGCAAGAAAGTGTACATTTTCCAGGTCATGTTGAGGACACCAGGGGTTCCTGAAAAGGCATTTAAAGGCATGTGCAGTGCTTTCACTTTAGAGCTGTTGATAGCTTAGAGATTTTGCAGAAGTGACAGGTCTACTTCAGCCTAGGTTCACACTGAAGGCGGGTATCAAATTTTGCGAGTTCAACTGAATTCGCACAATTTCAAACCTTCATTTCAGTCTGAATTTGGGAGCGATTTCAGAGACATCTGTGTGGGTTCCTGCACAGATGTCTATTGAAATCGCTCCCAAAGTCGCCAAAAGTAGTGCAGGAACTACTCTTGGGAATCAGTGCATCGCTGCAAAGTCCGTGTCACACCGATTCGGATGTGCCATTGCTGACAATAGGCAGTGATTTGACATGTCAAATCGCATGTCAAAATGGCCCAATGTGAACAGGGGCTTAACCACTTAACGGCCGCCGCACGACTATTTACGTCCGCAAAATGGCACGGACAGGCAGAAGGGCGTATATATACGTCCTTGCCTTCTAGCGGGTGGGGGGTCCGATCGGGACCCCCCCCCCCTGCTGCGTGCAGCGGGTGGATTCCCGCGGGGAGCGATCCAGGACGACGGCTTCCCCGTGCTTCACTGTGGCGGCGTATCGATCGAGTGATCCTTTTTATAGGGAGACTCGATCGATTACGTCAGTCCTATAGCCACACCCCCCTACAGTTGTAAACACATACTAGGTGAACCCTAACTCCTACAGCGCCCCCTGTGGTTAACTCCCAAAGTGCAACTGTCATTTTCACAATAAACAATGCAATTTAAATGCATTTTTTGCTGTGAAAATGACAATGGTCCCAAAAATGTGTCAAAATTGTTCGAAGTGTCCGCCATAATGTCGCAGTCACGAAAAAAATCGCTGATCGCCGCCAATAGTAGTAAAAAAAAAAAAAAAAATGCAAAAAAACTATCCCCTATTTTGTAAACGCTATAAATTTTGCGAAACCAATCGATAAACACTTATTGCGATTTTTTTTACCAAAAATAGGTAGAAGAATACGTATCGGCCTAAACTGAGGAAAAAAATGTTTTTTATATATGTTTTTGGGGGATATTTATTATAGCAAAAAGTAAAAAATATTGCATTTTTTTCAAAATTGTCGCTCTATTTTTGTTTATAGCGCAAAAAATAAAAACCGCAGAGGTGATCAAATACCACCAAAAGAAAGCTCTATTTGTGGGGAAAAAAGGACGCCAATTTTGTTTGGGAGCCACGTCGCGCGCAATTGTCTGTTAAAGCGGCACAGTGCCGAATTGTAAAAACGCCTTTGGGCATTTAGCAGCATTTTGGTCCGGGGCTTAAGTGGTTAAAGAAAGAAGCGTCATTGTGTAGCAAAAATCTATTTGTGTAACACAGCCAAAAGTTTAGCAGAATTCTCATAAATGTTTTGCTATTCAAGAGTCTGGTGCTAGTAAATATTTTGGTTCAAATGGCTGTTAGATAATCAACTGGAGCAATATTTTGCTGCTGAAGATGTTTTAAATGTAGCAAATGGAAAGTAGGAAAGATGTAACAAAACCATCCGGAATTCTGTGCACAGAACCATCAGATGACTACAGATCATTCGCATGAAAGCATGTTGCATTCAGTAAAAGGTCCTCTAAAATGCTTTCACCAGGAAAATACATCTATGATGACCTTGTGATCAATATAGCCTTTATTGCACTCCAACAGTAAGTGCCAAGAGTCTTTCAGAACTTAGTTCTATAACTATACAGTTATATTTACAGTGGACTGCAGTATTCTGTTAAAAGCAATATGATATAAAAAAGGAATTGCAAAGAAGTAATAAAACAGAGAGCAAGAGTGAATGAGTAAGTATTTTTAAAATTCCAAGAAAGACAGGTGCAGTGATGATATGGAAAATAATAATGATTTTTTTCCAACACTGATAAATATACAGCATGTTATTTTACTGGGGAATCAACTGTTCAGAACATCCAGGTACAAGAGCAAGCATTCTGTCATGTACCTGGCCCTGAAGGTGGTAACAGGTAAAACGAAACCCAAAGAAGCAGGGATTGCCAGATGTTCCACAGATGAGGGATGGTGGTGTGGAGATCTCTCTGCAGTTGAATACCAGATGAGGTTGAGCAGTAGGACCCAGGAGAGCTGACGATGGTGCATATGGTACACAGCATGAAGCAGGTTGCAATGGTAAGTGCAGCAGGCTGGACCCAGTAGGTAAGTATTGCAGGCTGGAGCAACAGGTGAGTACTGTAGTTAGGTACTGCAGGCTGGGCACAAGGTGGTTCACAGCAGACAGGGCACAGCAGAAGGCGTAGTGGAGGACAGTAGCAGAGGTCAGTAAGCCAGTAGTCAGCAGATCGGATATCATACTCATTGTTAGGCAAGCCGGGGTCACCCACAGGACAGGAGACAAGAGAAGATATGTGAACAATCTGAGGTTTTTTTAAAGTTCCCACCTCTCCTGCTATACCTAACGACATCACCGAGATCCATCGCCACTGTCCTTTTAAGGTAATATCTATCCTCTCCTTATGACTTATGGTAGCCATACACGGTTGAATTTCGAACAAATTTTCTTTTCAAAATCAGAAAGTTCGGTTTTTTTGTGATCCGATGATGCCACCATTGATTTTCGAAATTCGGCCGACCAAACTTTCATGTTGCCGAGAAATATTAGTTTCTCTCCGGAAATATTTGTTTCTCTCCGGGAATATTCTTTTCTTGCACATGCACATTTTTTTTTCTATTACATTTCTCGCATGATTCTACCATCATTGATCAGAAAATCGTTAGTTTTTCCAAAAATTTTCAACATGTCGGATTTCTCAAATTTGTTTGCCGCACGAAAATCGGCTGTTGCTGCAGCCCACTAACTGTGCGAAATTCGTACGAAAATCGAACCGTGTATGGCCGCCTTTACCCTGCCTAGCGCTCTGCTTCTCACCTCTTGCTGTAATACTGCCATTCTTCTTGACTCCTAAAGAATGGATGCCTTCATAATGTATGTCGGGGTATGGACCTGTCACCTTTTAATCATGTACTTATCACAGCGAAACCACTACACATTTGAACATGGTCTCATGGGTCTCAACACTGTGGAGTGAAAGTACTATGGCAGTTTAAAAAACTTGGAACTTAACTTCTCCATAACTTTTAACTTCTTAGGTCAAGACTCAACACTCCATGGTACAGAAATAGGTACAGAAATAGGGATGACCCCCCCCCCCCCCCATGACCCCCCTGTTCAGTTCGCACCAGAACCTTCGAACGGACCGAACGTTCGCGCAAACATTTAGAACCCCATTGACGTCTATGGGACTCGAAAGTTCGAATTCAAAAGTGCTAATTTTAAAGCCTAATATGCAAGTTATTGTCGTAAAACGTCTTTGAGAACCCGGGTCTTGCCCCAGGGAACATGTATCAATGGAAAAAAAGTTTTTTCAGGAGCAGTGATTTTAATGATGCTTAAATAAAAAAAAAAATGAAAAATTCCTTTAAATATTGTACCTGCTGGGTGTCTATAGTATGCCTGTGAAAACGTCTTTGAGAACCCGGGTCTTGCCCCAGGGAACATGTATCAATGGAAAAAAAGTTTTAAAAACTTACGTTTTTTTCAGGAAACAGGCAATGAACCACATAAGAATACTGCAGCTGGCACAAGCTACCTGCCTGCTAGTAAATTAGGAAAAACTGATCTAGCTAAACTATACAGTGTATAAATATATGTACAACACCTGGGATGTATATATATCCTCTACACACTGTAATATTAAAGCGGGGGTTCACCCTAAAAAAAATTATTGACGTGTTGTGAAAAAGTTCCCAAGTCGCACAAGGCGCGTCACCAGTTTTCCATAAATAGTCCGAGCTGCGAGTCGGCGATATACGGCGCCTGCGCTGTCAGCTCTACACGGCGGGCACAGGCACCGTATAGCACTGACTCGCAGCTTGGCTATTTACGGAAAACTGGTGACGCACCTTGTGCGACATGGGAACTTTTTCACAACACGTCAATCATCTAACCCAGGGATAGGAACGCCCAGTCCCGCGGGAATCAGAACCCGGAAGCCGGGGAGAAAATCACATTATATCGGTATGTACGGCGAAAAAAAAAAAGACCTGCATACTGTAAATGTCGTTCGTATGCTGGATGTAATGTTAGATTTTTTTTTTTTAGGGTGAACCCCCGCTTTAACTGACTAGCCTGCCTGCCTGCTCTATCTACCTGCAAAAAATGACACTCTATCTGTCCTCTCTTAACCACCGCAACACACTACATAAGGTCATCCTGCAGGCGGCCTTTTATAGTGTGGGGCGTGTACTAAACCCCCTGAGCCATAATTGGCCAAAGCTTTGGCCAATTATGGTTCTCCGTTTTTTGCAAGCTGTGATTGGCCAAGCATGCGGGTCATAGTGCATGCTTGGCCAATCATCAGCCAGCGATGCCGCAGTGAATTATGGTCTGTGAAACGTAACTCGAAATTTGCGCGAACTACCCGTTTTGTTCGTATTTCGACGAACGATCGAACATACGATGTTCTAGTCGAACATGAGTTTGACTCGAATACGAAGCTCATCCCTATACAGAAACTGGCATATCTATAGGCTACAGTGGTGGGTGGTGGGTAGCTTATGGTAAACACTGACTTGATGTTCATTCTTTTTCGGGTTATGTTATTATCACAGTTTATAGGCTTGTTATGGTTCAGTACTTTCACTCTTCTTTAACCTTTCACAATACGGGTTCTACTCTATGATTGTTTCACTGCAAGCATGTTTTCCGCCCTCTGGGGCCTGCACTTGTCTTGCCCTGGTAAATATTGCTGCACTACTGTTCAGTATTAATCATATACAGTATATTAGGTGATACTCTGCATTAACTCTGCATCTACTACACCCCACCCTAAGCATGGACACTGTGTGTGCATTCCTCTGACCTGAAAATGGTACCCCACAACTCTTTTGATTTCTTCCAGGGTGTTGGACTATCATTACACATTTTAGAACATGCAATAATTCCATGCTAGGTGTATGGTTAATATTTATATGATGGTAGTTTATAAAAACTGAAACACTAATCAACATTTAGTTCAAAACACTCTTAGTGTTTGGGATGCACATAAGAGTTACATTGCAGGTGTGTTAATCAAACATGGTCATAAACTAAAGTGGGTAAAGTGAATTCTAACTTACTTTACTTGTTTTGGATATCCAACACAAAACACACTCAAAACACTGCAAGATGAACAAGAGCTGACCAGACTATGGGACAAACTCTAATTGCTCAGTTTTTGTAGACACAAAGGGGCTTTGTCCCAGTGTAAACAAACTTTCCAATAAATGTGGATGCCCTCCCACCAATGACCTCAAAGCAACTAAACAGACTACCTTTCATACGACTTTGATACCATTACAGGTAATTTAAGTAATTTCTACCCATCCATAAATAACTTATCTTCTTCTGAAGCCTTGAGAAGAGAGCATATCAAATTGTATCTAAATTCCTGTGGCCTTCCTATGGTTCCCTTGACTGCTATTGAAGAACTTAACAAACTCATTGATGAAACCAAATTACAGACGACTATTGCAGGAATGGAGTCTAATAAAGCCCCATGCCCAGACAGCTTGACTCTACATTATTACAATCACTTACTGCCGACTCTGACATCCATAATTTTGAGGCCTACCTGACAGTCCTACTCAAACCTGGTAAAGACCTATCACATTGCATTAGCTACAGACCCAACTATCTTCTTAAATTGCAAAGTCAAACTTTTTGACAAAATCCTTGGTAACCACTTGCAGCCTCTACTGCCAGCTATCATCCATCTTGATCAAATAGGTTTTACCCTCTCTAGAGAGGCCAAAGACAATATGGAATATGGTCCAGACTTTGAACCTGATTCATTATACAAACATCTGCTTTCTACAGATGGAGAAAAGACCTTTGACCATGAAATTGTCTTTTCTTAGATTCAACATTACAACATGCTATCTTGGATTAGAGCTTTGTACTATGCACCTACAGCAGCAATTAAAATAAATGGTACCTCCTCTAAACCTTTCTCAATTACCAATGGTACCTGTCAGGGTTGCCCCTGTCACCCCTACTTTTCATATTGACGCTAGAACCATTTATATTTCATATCAGATCTCAACCAGATATACATGGGTTGACAATGGGTAAGACAACTCAGAAAACTGTAGCCTAAGCTGAAAACTTATTACACTTGACCTCTAATCTCCCTCCCATCACTACTTGGGGGAAACGCCAAGTTTTCTATTCCCTCTCCAGCTACAAAGTGAACCTACAAAAATCAGAAGCTGCTAATGTCTCCTTAACTTTTTCTCTCATAGAACCCTTGAAACCATCATGTTCCATTTACAGAAAATAGGCATCCACCACAATCATGTACATAGGTACCCAAATAGAGGCAGAAATATATGACCACAACTTTCTCCTATTGGTTAGCACAATTCCTGTGGGTGTGGTGTCACTGAGCACTTTGGTGTGGTGAAAGGTCTCAATCAAGAAGATTATTTAAGAAGACTTTTTCTTTGGACACTTTAATTGTTTTCACTTGGAGTTTAATCACCTATGAATTTGTCTTGTTGAAATAATTTTTCACTGTATGGACGTTTTTTTCGAAACACTTTATATTTTTCTTTAGAGATATGTGTATTGATATACACATTTTTTTCACTCCTTACATTACTCATTATAATTTTTCACAGATTTAATTTTATATTTATTCAGAATTGTTCAAAGTAATTTTTGCACATACCGCTACTATTTTGTTTATTCAGAATTTTGGTACATAAATGGGTTAAAACCTTGCATTCAATTTCATCAAATTTATATGGGATGGAGATCTGAATCTGTAAAGACGTGCTGTCACTACCTAACGTGCTGTCACTACCTAACACAACTCAAACACAATTAGATATTTCTGCAGATTTTTGTCTTCAGATTTATCAAAACCATGTAGTGTAAGGGCCTAGTGTAAGGAAAACATTTTTGTGTCAGGACGCCCACTAACATACAGCTCCTTTCTCTATCTGCAAAGTAGAGAGTGTCCTGACCCTCCTGCTCGCCCCCTCCCCCCTCAAGAGGCTTTCTCCACACCAGGGAGAAAGTTTCGCATTATGGTGTGTAGTTACAGACAGAAGAACAGGAAGTGAGCATTTCTCCGAAGAAATAAGGACATTTAAAAGCAAAATTGAAGGATGAGGTAAGTGAAGGAGGACTACACTAAGGTAAAGGAAGCTATTTGGGGAACATTTTTTACCTTTACAACCCCTTTAAAGTTTGACCTCATATTATATAGTTTTGGTAAATCTGAAAGCAAAAATCTGCAGAAAATCTAATACTGTGTATGGGATCTAAGTGCAAAGGAGGTATAGACTTCCAAGATCCCATCCATTATTACACCGCCACATACTTGTCCCGTATCGTAGACTGGTAATTCTCACTCCAAATTGAGGATTTCAATTGAATGGGATTATCTATCCATCCTTTTAGAAAAGAGCTCCGTGGGCAGGCCCTAAGGTGCAACACCAGGCAAAACACCATTCTCTAATCGGCCCCACAGTGACTACTTTTCTAGGATTGATGGAACAATGAGGAAATCCAGCCTAACCATAGCCAGTGACCCAATCATTGGGCACCCAAACTTCTCCCCAAGTCATATTGGTAAAATCTTTAATATCTGGATTCAGCAAAAGCGGTTCTGAGCCAGACATTTTATCTCCCATTTACATTAGTATCCCAGATCTCTCCCAGCTAGAATTAGCTAGACCAGTGCTTGACTTCTCCAATTTTTTTAACTTGTTGTCGAAACTGGGGCTTTCCAGAGACCCTTGACTACATTCAAAGATCTCTGCTGTTCAGCAGGACCAATAACAGGCTTATAGTCTATTACACATCAGTTAACACACCACAAGCCAGACCGCAGGAGCAGACATAGGGAGAGAGGTGCTGCTGCCAAGCCAAGCTAGCAAATGAGCTTTAAATGTATATCCAGGTCAGGTGAACGGCACAGCTGCATCTGCATCACCTGACCCAGCCTGTTAAGTAGGATCAAACCAAGTCAGCTTGGCTCTCCCACAGTGTTCAAAATATAATTGTAGAGGTTTCACTTAAATGGTAGTCAGTAAAGACATAAATGGAACCTGCAATTTAAGCAGCCAGATGAAAAACTCCAAACACCATTTGTGCAAATAGATAGATCTTTAGAACTATAGGTCAGATAATAATTATTTCAAGGCTCTCACCTCTAGGTAGTATCTGATAAGAACATTAGTGCTGCAAAGATAACAGCACAAATAAGTCGACCATATATAGTGAATGGCTCTTCAGTGCTATATAGGGGTGTCCATAGACTAAAGGTCCAATAATAGCCACTCTGCAGATAGTACAGATAACACTGATTTAATTCCAATTTCACAATGCAAGAGAAAAAAGATAGAGTCGCAATATAAGCATAAAAACTTACCTAAGGTGTGTGTTAACACACAACAACAAGCCAGACGGCAGGATCATACATGGAGAGAGAGATGCTGCTACCAAACCATGCTCACAACTTAAGGAGCCTCCGTCAGAGGCTCCTTACTATGATCGGAGATGCGGTGTGTCAGAGTGACACACAGCACCACTGATCGCTGCGCTGCACACCTTCACGGGCACGCGCCAGCATGTTATCCAGCTGAACATCATATGATGCCCAGTCAGGATAACTGAACCACTGCCCGGCCATCATTCTGCTATAGGCCGGGCGGGAAGTGGTTAATCCATCTCTACAATGCAGCAAAGGATTTTATCCAATGGAACTGGAAACAACACATCATGCACATGGAAGATTTGACCTCCTCTCTGAAAGACTATATAGAATAAATATCATATCATACCAAGTACTCATAGATGCACACAAAAAAACAATGTTTACCTTTTGCCCTTTACTTGTACATGATACATTTCTTTAGCTGCAGAAATAAATAAATAATTAAAAAAAGAAAATCTTATTCTAAATCTTCTGGGAGTACTAGTTGAAGTCAGCAGTGTCTTCATCTCATATTGCAGATATGCCTATAAGGTGTGCAGGAAGGCCTATATACCATGACATACCAAAAGTATGGTGCTTAAAATTTATAAATGTTCTCTATAACATAGCACAGCTTTACTATTTGAGTTTAGTTCCACTTTAAATAGGAAGTAAACTCTGCATTTTGTATTGGGCTTTTCATGTACTTTGACTGGAAACATTATTTACAAGCATTGCATAGTTTAATGTATATAAGAAAGATTCTTGCTTACTGTATTTTAGAAGTTTGCAATAAAATCGTCTTCCGGGATTAGGCTGCGCCATCTTGAGTAATGCTTTCTATCTCCCCCTGGGGGTATAATTTCCGCCTTTCCGTGTTCCCCTGCTGAAATCTCACGCATGCGCGATTGTGTGTAATCCAAGCCTCTTTACTGATCTACGTTGCTATAGCAACCAAGCTCCGCTGCTTATAGCTGCCATGCCACAACCCATAATACATGTTTACCAAGTTGATTTGTCCCTAAAAAGATTCATAATTTTCCATGCGGTTTAATTGCTTGGTTTTGCAGCTGTCTCTAAAGTTGCAAGCCGCAGATGATTGCCGCTATAGATGTCTCTCAGGTCCCCTGGTTTACTCCCCATGTGACGTCACACAGTCACAAGGGGAGAACCAGGAAGCTCCAGTCTCGCAAGGCTTCTAAGATGTGCCACAGACAAAGTACCCTGCACGGCATGATGTTGATGGGAATAGCGTGCCGTGAATCAAGGGAAGAGAAGCGCATGCGCCAGTGAGGTAATTAATCATTGAGGGATGGATTGCATGAAGAAGGAACAAGTAAGGAGATTTTAATAAGCAGCCATCAATACCTGTACTAATGAGGATTGCAATGTGCCAAAGTTGTGTTTTAGGCCCTGTACACACGATCGAACATGTCTGCTGAAACTGGTCCGCGGACCAGTTTCAGCGGACTGATCAGACCGTGTGTACAGCCTAGCACACAGGTTTTTCCAGCAGACAAGTTTTAAAGCATGCTTTAAAACTTGTCGGCTGGAAACCCATCCGTCCGACATGTCCGCTGGTTAGTACACCTAACCAGCGGACAGATATCTCCCGCATGCGTCTAATGGATTCGACGCATGCGTGGAAGTATTTTACTTCCTGGTTTGGTGACGTGGCGGCATCAACGTCACCGCCACGTCACCGCGCTGTCTGTCCGCGGGGATTTCGGTTTGATGGTGTGTACAGCCATGAGACCGAAATCTCCGAGCAGACATGTCCGATGAAAACGGTCCGTGGACCGTTTTCATCGGACATGTTCGATGGTGTGTACGAGGCCTTAGGGTTTACAACCACTTTAAAACATGTCATAAGAAACGTATCCAAGGGGCTATGTAATGCAATTGATTAAACGTACTTCCTCCTTCCTATTAATACATTACTAAGAAAGTCATGTCAGTTCTCCCATTATTTCTCAAAATAAGTTTTAAAGTCCCAATCCAGGCAAGTGAAAGCGTTCAGTGGGCTACTAATTCTATCCATTAAGCATAGGTAGACTTAAGATTTGAAAATCGTCCGACAAATGATCTGCTGATTTTCAGATCGTTAGTATGGTGCTTTTGAAAGCCGATTACAGTTTATCGTCAGGCAAAAGCTGGATGTGCAGACTATAACATTTATGTCGTACGTGAACTCAACGTCCGATTTTCATTCCATTAGTATGGTTTTTGTACGAAAAAAAATCATAAGAGCAAGATTGAGCATGTTCAGAAACAAAGAATACATACAAAACTATTCAACACATGTTGTCACTTCTGACTTATTCTGTCGTACAAGAATTTTGGTATGGTGAGTAACCGCTTTACTTTAAGACTGCCATGCAACAAAAAACGGGCGAACGGTCGTCTGAAAATCTGATGGTGTGTACGAGGCTTTAGAATGTGATTGTGCAGAATAGCAATGTCTGGGAAAATGCAAGTACTCAGTAGGTAGGTTATACTCCATGTTTGCATTTTGATTTTGACTAAAACTTTATCTGACATCAGTGGGAACTAAAATATTGTTTGTTAGATTCTTTATCTTTAAACTCTATACACTATTATACTCTAGATAGATTTTTTAAGTTATACTTAATAAGAAAGAAAACCACTCACGTGTCTTCTCCTTGTTTAGCTGGTAAAAAAATATGAGCCATATGCTATGTTAGTGCTTTGTAATAGAGAATTATAGGTCAAAGTGGATATAGCGACATCCCAAATCAAATATAATTCAGTAGCTTAAAACACTGAAACTAAAGCCTCGTACACACGATAAGATTGTTGGCAGGTGATTGTCTGTTGATTTGTCCTAAAATCTTACCGTTAATACGCTCCTTTTGACAATTGTTGACCAACTTTCAGCCAACAAATGTTGGATGACAGTGAGTGAGTGAGAAACTTGTATAGCGCAACACATGCGAACTGAATCGCCTCAGGGTGCTTGGTATCCATTTCCTCCTGTATTTTGTCTTCAGAATAGATGGGTTTTGAGTTTTTTCCTGAAGGTCAGGTGATTCACTTCCGTTCGGATACTGGTTGGTAGAGCGTTCCATAGTCTAGGTCCTTGGACTTCGTTCTCCTTTGGACTTGTATCGGGCCTTGGGTATTTGGAGTAGATTTTGGTCGGTGGATCGGAGAACGCGATTGGGGTTGTGACGTTTTAATTTTTCACATAGATATTGGGGGGCACTTCCTTGAACGCATTTGTGTGTCAAGCATAGTGCCTTAAACATAATTCTGTCTTTTACGGGCAACCAGTGGAGGGCCCTAAGGGAGGGAGAGATTGATTTCCAGGTTTTTTTTCTTGTTACAAGTCATGCCGCTGTATTCTGGATGACTTGTAGAGGAGAAATTTGGTACTTTGGGAGTCCAAGGTAAAGGGCGTTTGCATAGTCGAGTCTGGAGTTAATTATCGTTCCCACCACAACTGCGATGTCTTCTTTTGGGATGAAGGGAACAAGTCTACGTAGTAGGCGCAGCAGATGGTGGGATCCGCTGACTACTGAACTTATTTGTGCATTCATTGTCATGTCAGAATATTTGGAGTTTCACTCAAATGTAGTAATCACACTAAAACACATGCATATAAAATATGTGGATTTAGCATTCTAACTTTCTTGTCTTGCATTGCTTTGATATTGTTATTGATGAATCTATTTATTCCCAATGTGAATTGAATAAATGCCCCTATCAATAATGCCTGTAATCAATTTCTAATTGCTAAGAGTTCCCAATTACTAAATGTTCCCAAGAAAATCTAGTTACTGACATTTTCACATCCGAGATATTTGCTTCATTTAGAAGAGAATGGAAATCATAACTCAATGAGCTGTGAAAATACCTGTGGAGAGCTGTACCGATGAGCACAAATATAAAGAGCAACATCAGTTCAAAATAAAAATGTAGCAAAAGAAAAAAAAATCCCTTTTTCATAGACTGTCAGAAAAGTAACAGTTTAAAAATAGCATATACATTCTCGGGATCTTCTGATTGAATGAAGAAAGAGAAGCTACAGTGAATATATAACCCTTACCAAACCTGTCTTAAGTCGCTCATGGCTTATTGATTGCATTTTTAAGATGCTATCATCTCAGCAACCCAGCACAGGATATTAACTCACACAGCAGATAAAATAAATTATTGCTTCGTCTAAATCGTTAAGAATGATGTTTCTCTTACTGCTTGGGACACAAGAGCAACACAGCACAAATAAATATAGATCTACCTGAGGAGTTGGCAAAGATGAATGCAGGAAAGGGAAGCACAAGATTACACTTAAGCCTATAGAGCAAAGAAAGAAGACCATATAATGAGATTTAAAAAAGATAACTACATTTTATATTCAGACAAATTTTTCATTGTCTATTTTTGTAGCTTCAAGGGTTTCCAAAGCATTGGATGTATCTGCATTTTCATAGTTTTGACAAATTTGAAGAATGTTGTCACTAAATTTACATCACTGTCCTAATCCTCTGACTGAAAGAGGATAAATAAAAGAAACCTCAGCAGAACCATTTAAAAGGTGTGGGTAGTACAAATGATCTGCTTTCAGACCAAGTAATAGACCAAGAGTAAGGCCAATGAATACTTATTGATCCCTTTCCTACACAGTCACCTAATAAATCATTACATAGTCAAGTCATGCAAAATATAGTACTGCTATAGGCTGTTCACTTGGCTTATCTGTGTGCTGCATATATTCCTGTGCATCTAGGCTGCTTATAGACAGGTAGATCTTTCATTGAGAAAGATGAGGGTCATGAGAGATCTTCCCATTAAAATTATGATTGCACCACAATTTTTCTTAATTACTTGGACAATAATGGTTGTAGTTTACAAGATGTGACTGGTGAAGTGATAATTACCTTTTCAACAGAGTAAATAGGATAAACCCTTATTGGCCATGATGACTTTGCAATGTGATTGAAAACGTAGGTCTACATCAATAAACACTTCAATGTTTGCACATGTTTGTTATCTCTTTATTATTAAGTTTTGAGCAGCACCATTTTCTAAGTGATGCTTGAACTTTTTACATCTATATTACATATCAGGCCATGGTATGTATGTAGCGGCCTGCTACTTTCTAGCCGGCGCTGCTTTAAATTTAGAGGGTAGTCTGAGAGTTAGTTGATTATTTTTACTAAATTTTGGGCCTCTGTTCCAGCCATGGCTGTACTGTGAGTGTCCACTATTGTTGTCTGGGGTGCTGTTACCGCCCCAGGCCGAGGGTGGCAGCACTCAGGTCAAGGTGTTTTTGGAGTTCCTCTTCAGCAGCCAATCAGAGGGAGTTGATCATCCCACTGTGCATGCTGGGGAGGAGTACTTAAGGGACAGACGTCACTAGTCCGGGGTCGTCGTCGATCCTGGGTCTGTTGTCCCACCACCCCCCATGTGTGGCCCTCCTGGCCGGGGGTGCATGTTCAAGTGTTCCTGGCTCCGGGACCACATTGGTCTGGGGGTTGTGATCCACTAAGTAGGCCCAGTAGTCAGACTGGGTCTACGCTCACAGAGTGGTCCTGTGCTGTCCGTCCTGAGGGAGGAAGCCATTTGATGAAGAACCTGTCTTGGAGAGCACCGAGCAAGAGGCTGGTATCTCAGGAGAGGCCTTAAACTTTATCGGAGGACGCATCATTACTGAAAGGTTAAATGATGGTCGCCTGTCGGTTCTAAATTCACAAGAAACTGATCAGGAGCGATCCGGGTGCTTAACCCTGTGCTGAGAGGATTTTGGACCGAATGTGTCTCCATATTTGGGAAGGCCTGTGGCAGAGAGTATACCAAGATTCCGTGTGACATCCTGGCTGCTAGGCTAGTGAGAGAGGCCTATCCGGGTGCACAATACCCATTCTGGCTAGAGTGGCGATGAGAGCTGCGCTGCTGGAAGCAGGAGTGTTTCCGAACAAAGTTATACACCTGAACTAATTCTCTATTACCCTTCCACCTCTTCAACTACTACTTTTATCCTTTTACCAAGTTGGGCAAATAAAGCAAAGAAAAAGAAGTCTAAAGTGTGGACATTGAACTTTTTCTCAACTCTCATCTGATACCCACACAGAGGAAAAAGAGGTAACGTGCTGCCCAAAACTAACCAGAAGCTCCTTCAGGGGTAGTGCTACATGTATGAGATAGATAATTAATTATTTTTGTAGCTCCAAGGGTTTCTTCCCAAAGCATTGGATGTATCTGCATGTTCATGGTTTTGACACATTTAAGGAATGTTGTCACTAAATTTACATCACTGTCAGGTAGATGTTTCATTGAGAAAGATGAGGGTCGTGAGAAATCTTCCCATTAAAATTCTGATTGCACCACCACTTTTCTAAATGACTTGGACAATATTTGGTTGTAGTTTACAATTTGTGACTGGTGAAGTGATAATTACCACAAAGAGAAAACAAATTTATATACACCCAAAGGCTATCTTCTCATACTGTATTTGTTAAATAAAGATGCAAAACAGCATAACACATAGTCCTCCTTCCCCACATCCCTCATGGTTCCCAATGCAGTCCCCCCATCCCAACACAAAAGTTTAAAACCCATACCCATACCTCCCATCCCTCCAAACCCGTGTGCCAAAGGTGTGGCCTCCCTCTCAGAACTGGGACCAGGGGACTGTAACCAGCACCCCTCAATATGGTACCCTTGATAAGTACACCTGCAGCCAGATATGCCCGTTCAAGGATAACAGGGGTCTGATGGCCTCCCAGAGACCTGGATGGAGAAGCTCTACACCTTGAAGCCTCAATGGGTGAATGCAGTGCAAACCTCTTACACAGATAATCCTAGGAGTCAGCCCCACTGGAACGATGGCCACCTCTACTGCAGTCACATTGCCTAATCCCAACTGTGTGGGTATTGACGAGTGCCTGGAAGCCATATGGCTGTATAAACAAGCCAAGAGTATGATTCATTCCATATAAGCCCACATTGCCACCTATCCAGACTGTAACTCTCAGTAAAGCAAGCTCTTGATGCAGTGGGTGGACCAGATCATCTCAGACTCTGGTCTTATTTGCCCACAATCTAAATGGGTGGCAATGTGGGTAGGACTGTGGGTGTGTATGGGATAAATATGTGCATGTGATGAATGACTCTTGGCCTATGCTGTATAGTGGATGCATCAGACCAGGAGTTTAAAGGTATTGTGACCATCCTCTGCAGCAAGTGATGATGTAATCACCTCACCACTTACTTTACTGAGAAATACAGGGAGTGTGTACAAGACCGGTGGCCAGAAGGATAGATGGCACAGGGGACTGTAAAACACAAAGAAATGTAAGGAAACACCTTTATTCATATAGCATAACATTTCTGCTCAGAGTTCAGTTTTAAGCCATGTATTCTACGAGATGAAACAAAGAACATCATATTCTTTTGTGTTTAGAACTGAATAACCTAGATTTTGCATATTATTATAGTTATTCCTAGGCTCCACATAAACAATACTATGGCAGTGAATAGTAATCACAAAGAATATTTGTTCTCCTAAGACAGCTAAACGGCAGCTCACTATGCATCAGATATGCTAATTAAACAGTTCTCATGAATTATATGTTTCTTAAAATGAATTGAACTGTAACTGTTCATTTCAATTTTTAGCAAGTCATCTTGTCAAAGATGTTGGAAGAATTTTAATATAATCCAGCAGTGAGTGATTCCACATTAATTGATAATTTACTCCGAACATACAGTATGAAGCCAATCATGAACACTGTAAAGATTAATTTCAATTCATTTTTGGAGAAATTTCATTTTCGGCTGTCAACTACAGGATTACTTACTGCCACTGTTTCGAAAGAAACAATAAAGTGCTCCATGTTGTACAATTTATTTTAACTTCTTAGCTCAAATGGTGTTCATAGAAACATAACTGAAGCTGCATATAATTTAATTAACTCCAAATTGTGGTCTAATAAAAGATCACTGTGTTGTACATAGTCAAATAGTGAGGAAATCACATATAATATGTATAAAGCATCAGAAAAAAGAACAATTCACATCAGTCCTTCTCGCAAAAAAAACGTAAACAACCTATTTTCCCATAACACAATTACAAATCTATTACATCTACCAATATGCTTTTGGTTGCAGAAGGAAACCAGAGCACCCATAGATTTTTTACACATAGATACATTCAGATAGTCTCCTTGGTGGTGTTCAAAGCCCACACCCAGAACTGCAAGAGTGCTAACCACTTACAATAGCTCTATAGTTATATAGAGTTGGAAGCTCTGAACATCGATGCATCTTGGTGGACAGTGCAGGAAATTATTTAAAATATTTGCACATAGAAATAAATTTAGTATGTCATTGTAACATTAATTCAGGTACATATAAGTGACTTCCACATGCATGACAATAACTGGAATTCTTAAACTGTGTTTATACTGTAAGTAGGAGCAGAGAAATAATGTAGGCACTGAATGCAGTTTCTTTATTCTTAAAAGGCCTAACCCTAGAAGATTATATTCTAGACCTAGTACTGACAAATGTGGATTGATTGTGTGATGTTGAGGTTGGAGAAAAATTGGGTTCTAGTGATCATCGATGTCTTAGTTTTGATTTTTTTTTTAAAAAGGCACCTAGACAGCTCAGACCTCCTCCCGGAATCTCATTCAGTCATGTGTGGCCATATAAAACAAAGGCTCTCTGCTAATAGCATTTATTAAAACTGTAACTTAGGGATAAAATACTTACAAACAAATGTGAAAAACATGCATATCATCTGTCATGATGTGAATGGGAAGACGTCCTGAATGGCAACATCTCACATTTGTACGCGTTACGCTCTCTAATGAGCTTCTTCAGCAAGTGAGGAACCGTCAGAAATTAGAGAAATAAATAAACTTCTACCTTAGCATTAATCATCACACAAGTGCAGACACCTTTACACTGAGCTGAGGTTAATCATCATGAGTGACACTGGATTCTGTGTCACATATCATATCCTACTTCTCCCTGCTTGATGTATAAATGGTGGGCACTTCTGCCCCACTCCTAAACAGGAAGTGACATATCCCAAATATAAATGTATCACTTGGGGCTAGGATTCTGTGTCTTATGACATCCTATCCTTTTCCTCCCTGTTTGATGTATAAAATGTGTGCACTCCTAAACAGGAAGTGACATATCCTAGGTGTAAACCTATCACTTTGGTCTAGGATTCTCTGTCACATGACATTATATCCTCCTTCTCCCTGCTTGATGTATAACATATGGGCACTTCCGTCCCACTCCTAAACAGGAAGTGACATATCCTAGGTGTAAAGAACTGTACTCTATTCCTTCTTTATGCACAGTGTATAAAGAAAGGCAGAAGGAGACCAAACACATTATCAATGTTGCCAAAGCACAGAAAGTTAAAGAATTTGCTAAATCCATTAAGAAAGGAGACAAAGGGTTTTTAGGTACTGTAAGTCAGTGGCAGAAAGAGAAATTATCATGGGATCACAAAAATGAAAACTGAGTAGAACACTTATGCTGAGGGAGACCTGGATATAGCACACCATTTTAACAAATAATAGAGGTAGAAATAAAAAATTAAGGTGATATTACACCCTAATTTTTTCAGCACTTTCAGCAGCTAGTTTAATCACTTGCTTGCTATGCAGCTTCTTTTTCTTATAATCCCTGCCTACTGTTTAACTGCTTGCCGACCAGTCGCCGCAAGTTTTACGGCGGCAGGTCACCTCTGCTGGGCGAAATCACGTATATCTACGTCATCTCGCCAAGCAGCCAATAGGGGCGCGTGCACGTGCCCGGCGGGCGCAATCATCGCTTGGCACCCGCGATCGCTCGTTACAGAGCGAGAACCGGGAGCTGTGTGTGTAAACACACAGGTCCCGGTCCTGTCAGGGGGAGAAATGCATGATTGTCTGTTCATATAATGTATGAACAGCGATCAGTCATTTCCCCAAGTCAGTCCACCACCCCCTTCAGTTAGAACACACCCAGGGAACATACTTAACCCCTTCCTCGCCCCCTAGTGTTAACCCCTTCCCTGCCAGTGGCATTTTTATAGTAATCAGTGCATTTTTATAGCACTGATCGCTATAAAAATGCCAATGGTCCCAAAAATGTGTCAAAAGTGTCCGAAGTGTCCACCATAATGTCGCAGTACTGATAAAAATCGCTGATCGCCACCATTACTAGTAAAAAAAAAATATTAATAAAAATGCCATAAAACTATCCTCTATTTTGTAAACGCTATAACTTTTGCGCAAACCAATCAATAAACGCTTATTGCGATTTTTTTACGAAAAATATGTAGAAGAATACGTATCGGCCTAAACTGAGGGAATTTTTTTTTTATATATATTTTTGGGGGATATTTATTACAGCAAAAAGTAAAAAATATTCATTGTTTTCAAAATTGTCGCAAAAACTAAAGACCGCAGAGGTGATCAAATACCACCAAAAGAAAGCTCTATTTGTGGGAAAAAAAGGACGCCAATTTTGCTTGGGAGCCACGTTGCACAACCGCGCAATTGTCAGTTAAAGCGACGCAGTGCCAAATCGCAAAAAGTGGCCTGGTCTTTGACCAGCAATATGGTCCGGGGCTGAAGTGGTTAAGCTGGTACTACAGTATGACTGCTGCCCCAGATTACCTGTTTTAAAATGGCTCCTTTGTCTTGCAGCATCATGTGGAGTTACCTTTGTATGCAGTGACTAGAGTTGTGTCTCCCTACACCGTGTGTATCAGGCCTCGTACACACGACCGAGTTTCTCTGCAAAAAACAGAAAGCCTTGCTGGGAGATCTTTTTTGCCGAAGAAACCGGTCGTGTGTACATTTTCGTTGAGGAAACTGTCGAGAACCTCGTCGAGCCAAAAAGAGAGCAAGTTCTCTATTTCCTCGACGGGAGTCTGATTTGGCTCGTCGAGATCCTCGACGGGCTGGTTTTCAATGAGAAACTCGAACGTCTGTATGCTAAGAAACCCACGCTTGCTCAGATTAAAGTATGAGACGGGAGTAAAAGTAGTATTTGTAATGGAGATAACACATTTTTAAAGCTGTAACAGACTGAAAAGTGCAAATCGTCTCTTACCAAACTTTTATTTAACACGCAAACACATGAAATTAGCAAAAGCAGCCCCAAGAGTAGTGCAAGTGGAATCGAACTTGCCGTTGTATGTGTTGTATGTCACCGCGTTTGAGAACGAGGAGATTTTGGCTTGACTGTGTGTACGCAAAGCAAGCTTGTCAAGTTCCTTGACAAGCCTAACAAGGAACTCGAAGAGGAACTCGATGTGTTTCGCCCATCGAGTTTCTCGGTCATGTGTACGAGGCCTCACTGTAATGCAAAAAAACCCAATACATAACCCATTTTTTTAAAAATAAATGATGATGCTATGTTGAGTAAATAGATATCAAACATGTTGTGTTTTAAAATTGTGTATTCCCGTGCAATAGCGACAAATTATGTACATTTTACCGTCCATAGCTGATGCTTTAAAAGCCTTTACAGGTTACCACTTTAGATATATAGAGAATGTCTGGTGCTAGAATTACTGGCTATGATCTGAGGTTTGTGGTGAAACCTCACAAGTTTGAGATGACCACTGTTTGCGCGTGTGCAGGAACAGTGGGTGCATTCGCCTCTGCGCGTGAGTATGGGAGGGGGCTAGGGGCACTTTAAAACCTTTTTTTAAGTTTTACGGAAAAAAAATTACACGTCGCTTTACTTATTTTTTTATAACTTTTATTGCTGTCACAAGGAATATGCTAAAATCCCTTGTGACAACAATAAGCATGTGGCAGGTATTCTTTATGAAGAGATCTGGGGTCTATAAGACCCCTGATCCCTCCTCTGCCCTTAAAAGAATTACATCACACCAAGATCGGTGTGGTCAAATGTTTTCATTTTTTAAAACGGCTCATCATTTCAGGGTTCCTCTATCATAGAGATGATCAAAGCCATTCTGGTCTTTGTTTGCCTCTATGATCAGATGGCTGGTTAATCTGGTGTCCAATTGGGATGGGACAACCCGATGAAGCTTCGGAAAGTTGCTGGAGGGGGGACGTCCCCTCCCAATACTTGTAAAAGCAATCCAGCAGCTAGTTGGCTGCTAGGATTGCATTCACAAGAGAGCCAACTGTTGGCTCTAAAAAATTGTACCAGGGTGATCCCTGGAGTTGCAGGCATCATTCTGGCATAACCACTTGAAGTCTAGTGACATACGAATATGTCACTGGTCGGCAAGTTGTTAAGATGTGATATTTAAAAGTAATGTATTGTTTTGTATATATTTTATTTACTTTGTGAAGGCTAAATATTAAAATGTATATTGTTGAGACCCTCACACTAGATCTCCGGGCACCCCCTTGTGGCTCAACCCACATTTACCAGAGTTTTTGACTGTCCCAGACCCTGGGTTCTGGGCTTCCGAAGGTATCAAAAAACTGGAACATATCTGTATTAGTGGCTCCCTTCTATCCTTTTGATTGCTTCAAGGAGAAATTTGGGCTCACTAACCGCCAATTCTTTCGATTTCTTCAAATTCACCATGCCTTCACTACCCAATTTGGATCCACCCCAGTGCTTTTCCTTCGGTCCAATCTTGAATCCACATTAGGGGATGTCCCTCTGGTCAAACCTGCCTCTACCATCTATAAAGCTGTATTACGCTCAGTCCATTTTGGCCTAGATAATTTATTCTCTATGTGGCAGGGCGAGGTCCCTGATCTGGATTCGGAGGACTAGGAAGACACCTGGGAGTATCCTTTTCTACAACTTATCTCAGTAAGGGATCAATTGATACAATTTAAACTGATTCACAGGATATATTTGTCACCCCGAAGATTATCCAAAATGTACCCAAATTCCTCCTCCAACTGTTGGAAGTGTGGTGTAGCAGACGCTGATTTCAATCATATGTTATGGTCATGTCCCAGGATCCAATCCTTTTGGACAGAGGTCACAAAATGTATTGAAACTCTACTCATGATATATGTTCCGCTGAAAGTGTCGATCTGCTTGCTGGGCCTGGTGGGCTCACTGCCGAGCAACCAGAACTCTAATAGGACTCCTACTATTTTATGCTAGGAAAGCTTTACTCATAAAATGGAAACAACCAGAGGTACCCACTTTGAATTCATGGAAATCATTGATCAACTCAGCGGTGCCATTATACAAAGCGGCTTATCTCGCCAGATGCTGCCCAGCTAAGTTTGACAAAATCTGGCAAGTGTGGTTGGGTTCAGACGCTACAAACGCAACACAATAGGATCTAGATCCCTAAGTTTGTTTACTTGCCTTGTAGCGGTGAAGACCCATTATTGCTTGATACTGTCATGTGTAGGTACACCTTGATGCATGTTCCCTAACCTGAACTTCCCTCACTGTAGTGATCAACTGAAGCATAAGATCGGTTATCCTTCTCTGTATTCCTTTCATCTGATGGCTTCAGCAGTTTAAGGTTGTATTAGTTTCAATAGATGTATTAGAACGTATAGAATAGTTACAATGTATGTTATCCAAGCCGGGGTATGCCCAGTGGCTTTATTTTCTAACACTTTTTTTATTTTATTTTCCAAAAAAACTCAATAAACAGTATTTTAAAAAAAAAATGTGTATTGTTCATATACGAATATGCATATTTAATATGTGTTTATGCAGCTAGCAAGTGAAGCTCTTGTTCCTATTCACAGGTTTTCCCAGCAGCCCTTATCTGTTTTGTTTAAAAAGGTCTATTGTTTACAGAATTCAATAGCTCAAGCTGAAAATGACATGCATAAATTAGAGAGTGACAACAGTGATCAACAGTACATAGGTCAAATACATTCACATACTTGATCCCAAATTTTTTTTACACACATGGTCAACTTGGTACAATAGCTTTCAGTAACTCTTATCCAAATCCTTTGTTTTTAATTAGCTGAAAGCATTGTGCTAAAATGTGTAACAAAATCTTTTATAATTATACAATTACAAAATTGAAGTTAAAGTAAACCTGTCAAGCCCAAGCAGTCCTAGCTTAACATATGATGAAGAAATGCATAAACTGAAATTAGCTTTAGTGAATACCACATGGTAAAATGATCCGAAAATCCAGTGATAAAGGTAGGTAAATTATATGCAAATTACAATTCTTCATGTAGAGTAGGGGTCCAGTGCTCCCCCATTCGCCGTTTCAGGTCCGATTTCAGCCCGAATTTTTGTCTCAATTTTTGTCTCAATTCGGAACTGAAATGGAGCCCCTCCGAAGATGTGTGAACCGGTTCCATTGAGAGCCGGTCACAATCTCCTGACATGGGAATTGGATGCGAAACACATATCCAATTCGCAATAGTGTGAACCCAGCTTAAATGTAACCAGTGGAGTCATTGACCAACATGGAGACTTGAGATGCAAATAGTGTGTTCTACATTTACAGGAAAAGTTGAGATTACCAAAGATTTTAAGCTCATCAAATCAAGCTGATCATTTCAGTCTAAATTGCCCAGATGCGTGACAGATTTATTTTAAAGGTTTCCTTATTAAGAGATCCTTGTGCCCCATAATCTGAAACATTTCAAAGGGGAGTGTAATATGATACAAACACAATGGAAACACACGTTTATATAGTTCATATGCTTTCCTGAGATTGTTCTAACAGAACTGTGGATGAGGATGCTTGCAAAAGGTTAAAATGAAGACCAGTCTCAGGCCTTGATGTGAAGACACAAGCCAAAGGGAAAAAAGTTTCTTGCCAAGACCTATGCACTAAAATAAACCTCTATCCTACTTTGATAAAGGCAAGTAGATTTTTCACTTTGCAATTTTCACATTGCAAGGGAATTTTCCCTTCGCTTAGTGAATCTGGTGACAATTCACATGCAAAGAATACCCAATTACATGCAAGTAAAATGAAAAACAATATTTTTGCTTTGCTTGCATCGGAAGATAAAAGTGAGCAGTGCTTCACCCCATTCACTAAACAGTGTTAATATTCTCTTGCAAAGGGAAATTTCCCTTGCAAAGTGAGCAGCCTAATTGTCTTTAGTAAATCAATTTCAAAAGGTCATCTTATATAACTGAGACCGCATGTTGCATTTGTCAGTAGGCCACTGTAGGACAGCAACTGAATAAGTTGTATTGCCTTGTGTTCAAACAAAGACAGAACTTTTAAGTTAGTTTAGTAAATTTAGAGTGAATATAGGGAGATGGAATCATTCAGCAGCTACCTTCAAAGGATGAGAGAGGGCAAGTGGAATTCCACTTTGCAATGCAACTGGGGTGTTAAAATGAATTCTCAGCGGGTCACATACTCATTTGTACTAGCTAGATATAAGTAAATGTCATGTTTTTGCTCATTAATTGCTAATTAAATCAAGCTGCTGGTTCAGTAATTTTATTTTCATCTAACGCTTCAATCAAATTCCTTATCACAACACAAACGCATACCTATTAGCAATCATTAAATGTTTTTTTTTACCTTATGTAGCAATGTGGGAGCTGTAAAGACAACAATAATTATGTTTTAAGACCCTAAGACCCTAAATAGAATATTCATTAAAATGCAGGATCATGCAGGATCCACATTTTTATTTAATTTATTATATGCTAATCTGTACTTCTTCCCATATAACGCTACTAAACGCTGTAATAAAGTCAGTACCAAAATATCAGAAGATACAGTATAAATACAATATTTTTATAAATTTATATAAACACATTATGAATATACCGTATTATGAACCCTAGCGCGGGACATTTTTTTTGGTAAAATACTATAAATAAAAATGAAATACACAAATATAAAATAAAATATCCAGAATAGTAAAAGGAGGGCTGTTTAATTATAATATCCCTAATTTTTATAAAAAAAATGTAAGTACCTTTTTTCATAATCAACATACAGCTGTCATGTAACCCAGCTCTTTCCCAGCCTGTCTGCAGGTAGATTCTAGTCCTTTTGTGCAAATACATGGTGTGACCTATCTAGGCGAAGGCTCTGCCAATCACAGCATGTTTCTATTGATTGTATGTTCTTAGAATTACAGTGAGGTGGCAGAGCCCCCCCTGCTCAAAAGCACCACCCCCCGTGTTGAGGGTATGTGGCCTGGTATTGTTCGGGGGGGCTCGCTCGTCACCTCCCTTTCATGACCTGCTGGGCTGCATGCTCAGATAATGGTCTGGTAGGAATTTTGAGGTGGACCCCACGCCTTTTTTCTTTTTTAATTTTGGTCGTGGGGTGCCCCCGAAATCCATACCAGACCCGAAGAGTCTGTTATGCATTGTGGGGAGACCCCACGCAGTTTTTTTCAGACCTTTTCATTGCCTGCAATTCTTTTTTTTACATTCAGCTGTCAGCTTGTGACTCATCGGTTATGAAGGACACGGCAGCCGCCCACTCCTTAACAACCATGATGTTTAGTAGATATTTCCAGTACCTTTCCAGCCCAGATGCAGTCGTATCTTGTTTTGTGGATAAAAAACAAAGATACGACGCGGGAACTTTGAAATTATGCGGCGTATCAATAGATACGCCGGCGTAATTCTTCTGTGGATCTGGCCCATTATGTGTAAACTAAAACAAACAGGAGGTTTGAGTTACTAAAGCTGTACAGTGCAAAATCTGGTGTAGATCTGCATAGAAACCAATCAGCTTCAAGTTTTTTTTCCCAAAGCCTAATTGCCGAAGCTCTAGTTAGAAGCTGATTGGCTACCATGCACACAGCTGCACTAGATTTTGCACTCTTCAGTTTTAGTAAAGCAACCCCACGATGTGTTATTTTTGTAGTTAGCCACATCCAGAGAATATAACCTGTTCTCAACCAGTATATTGTAAAAAAGAACTGCTACTTTCTGTGTGGAGCAAGAGTCTTTCTCAGCAGCATATTGGCAGGGGATAGGTTTCTCCTGTCTGATGTGGATGATATAAATTAAATAAAATGTAATAAGACTTGATCACTTTTTGTTTTGATATACACAAAATGGGCCAGATTCACATAGAGATACGACGGTGTATCTCCTGATACACCGCCGTATCTCAGAGTTGCGTCGGTCGTATCTATGCGACTGATTCATAGAATCAGTGACGCATAGATATGCCTAAGATCCGACAGGTGTAACTGTGTTACACCGTCGGATCTTAACTGCAATTTTAAAATGGCCGCTGGGGGCGTTCTCGCTGATTTGCGCCGAGAATATGTAAATCAGCGAGATACGCCAATTCACGAACGTACGCGGGCCCGACGCAGTCACTTTACGCCGTTTACGTAAGGGTTTTCCCGGTGTATAGTCACCCCTGCTTCTATGAGGCGCAGCCAATGTTAAGTATGGCCGTCGTTCCCGCGACGAAATTTGAATTTTTTACGTTGTTTGCGTAAGTCGATCGCGAATACGGATGGACGTAATTTACGTAAACATCTAAACCAATTACGTCCTTGCGACGTCATTTGGAGCAATGCACGCTGGGAAAATTTCCGGACGGCGCATGCGCTATTCGATCGGTGTGGGGACGCGCCTGATTTGAATAGTACACTCCCCCTAGCCGCGGAATTTGAATTCCGCCGGGGGATTTACGATACGCCGCCGCAAGTTTTGAGGTAAGTGTTTTGTGAATTATCCACTTGCCTCAAAAACTTGCGGCGGCGGATCTTAAATCATATAGGTTACGCGGATCTAAAGATCCGCTAACCTATGTGAATCTGGCTCAATGTGTTTACCTATTTTAAGAGTGAAGGGTTAAAGTGTATGTTACTCCAACATTTCATATTCCTGATATGTGTATATTGTACCATGTGTAAAAAGTATCCTGTTCTCTTTGTATTTCTTCCTTTGTGTGAAACACCTGGTGATCCATCCAGTCCAGCTGCTTTCCTATTTCAAACTGACCACGCCAAGTCATGGAAGCATATCCATTCCAGTGTGGTCAGTTTTCTGGCTGTACTTGTTAAAAGTTATTGTATCTAGAACCGGCTAGAACTTATACGTGTTTCTCATATATCCACAACTAAATACAAGTTTAAATAATAAAATAGTGCAGCACACTACTAAAATGTGTAAAAGAAAACACTGGTAATACATGAAAAAATTCTCTCTGTCTGCTATACAACAATATACATTTGTCATTTTTCAATGCACAAATCCTCATCCAAAACATTTTCAGAATACCGTGTTGTACCAGACTTAAAGTGGTTCCAAAGCCTAAACATTTTTTATCTTAATTTATTCTTTCCATTAAAGGATAAGTTCACCTTTGTTCATCTTTATTTTTTCTTCTAAATTCCAGCTTCCCTGTGTACCAATATAGCATTAATGTACTTAATTTGCAAAAAAAAAAAAAAGCTGTAGGGGGCGCGCGCCTCCGGAGGTGCACGCAAACCACTGGAGGCATGCGCGCGCGCCTGTGGCGTGACGCCGGAGCCAATGCACGTGGCTGGCTGGCAGGCACAATGTCCGCTGGCCACCCACGAACGCTCCTGACAGAGGCAATGTAAACAGACAGATCTCCGTTCTGTCAGGGGAGGAAAGACAGATCTCTTGTTCCTACTGATTAGGAACAGCGATTGGTCTCCTCCTCCAGGCAGTCCCATCTCTCCACAGTTAAAAACACTCCCTAGGTAACACATTTGACCCCTTGATTGCCACCTAGTGTTAACCCCTTCCCTGCCAGTGACATTAATACAGTAATCAGTGGCTATTTTTAGCTCTGATCGCTGTATAGATGTTAATAATCCCAAAAAAAGTGTCAAAAGTGTCTGATCTGTCTGCCTCAATGTTGCAGCTCTGCTAAAAAATCGCAGATCACCACCATTACTAGTAAAAAATAAAAATAATAATGCCATGAATCTATTCCCTATTTTTTAGACACTATAACTTTTGCGCAAACCAATCAATATACGCCTATTCTGAGCCTCAGCCTAAACTGAGGAAGACATTTTTTTTTTTGGGGGGGGGGGATATTTATTATAGTAATAAGTAAAAAATATTGCTCTTTTTTTGTTTAAAACTGTGATTATTGAATACCAACATAAATATGTAGCTCCAAAAATAATATAACATCAATTTACCGAATTGCAGAATGGAGTAATTGTAAGTCAAATTATCACAACACTAAAAACTGAAAGATGACAAAAAATAGGTAATACAGGCTGGGGTACTCAGGTGGTTAAGCAACCCATGTTGTTTTAATTTACATTTTAGGACACAAGCATACAATTACACTTTCTACCTAATAATCATATATTGTTTTGCCTTGCATAAACTTTCTGTCATCATCCTTGTCATTGCAGTGACAGATGTGGGGTTACATGCATAGCATCCACATGAAACTTGTCTAGATAATCACTGTTTAATGATATGTCATTATTTATGCAGCACCTCACCAATAATTTGCTCTTTAAAACTTTTTTTAAAAAGTCAGTTACACAGATGTTAAATGTCCCACATTTGTAAAACATCACTGTATAAAAATTACATGTAAACAATATATTATAATGCGAATACAGAAGTAAATAATTATTTATCCATTAGTGAAATCTCAGACAAAAGACCCATTTAATTCACAGAAATTGCTAGCTCTAAACAAATCTTCTGCATAAATGTAATGTTTTTTCCAATGTTTTATTAAAAGATGTGTACTCAAAATGTTAACAAAATAATGTTAAACATTTTCATGGGATGACTAAAGAGTAATAAAAGGGCTGACACATTTAATTCTCCCATTCAAGGCTTCTACCCCGTCTTATGCCCAAGGAACGTTTTCTCTTCAAATGGAAGAATTTGCCATTCTTAACTCTGATCCTGATTTTAAGCAGAAGTCATGTGAGCTAGAGACCAGACCATCAAATGTGGCCAGCACTGCTTGGAACCCAAAGCAGCTTTCTTTTCCCAGTAAATGTATTTCAGCCCCTTTCATTGCTTTTTATGTATCCATCTCAGCAGGAGTGTTAACATTTGAATATTGTTTCACTTTATTTGCAACATGTTATTTTGTAATTTTTTGTAACTAGACTGAGGAAGTAAAGTGTAGTACAGTGTGATGTTATATTATAAAACTGGTGCTAGTATATATTATAAAACTGATGCTAGTATAATAATTATGTATATTTCCCAGCCAGCACTACACAGAGACTAAAAAGCAGCCAGGTATGGTGCATCAGAATTCAGTTTGTTAACCACTTGCTTACTGGGCACATATACCCCCTTCCTGCCCAGACGAAATTTCAGCTTTCGGCACTGTCACGTTTTGAATGATAATTGCGCGGTCGTGCGATGTGGCAACCAAACAAAATTTACGTCCTTTTTTTTCCCAAAAATAGAGCTTTCTTTTGGTGGTATTTGATCACCTCTGTGGTTCTTATTTTTTGCGCTATAAACAAAAAAAAGGCCAACAATTTTGAAAAAAACACAATATTTTTTACTTTTTGCTATAATAAATATCCTGATTTAAAAAAAAATATATATGGTTTTTTCCTCAGTTTAGGCCGATATGTATTCTTCTACATATTTTTGGTAAAATTATGATTTTTTTTATTATTATTTTTTTTACTAGGATGGCGGTTATCTGCAATTTTTGTCAGGACTGCGATATTGCGGCGGACACATCAGACACTTTTGACACTATTTTGGGACCATTCACATTTATACAGCGAACAGTGCTATAAATATGGACTGATTACTGTATAAATGTGACTGGTAGTGAAGGGGTTAACCCTAGGGGGCGATCAAGGGGTTAAATGTGTTCCCTGGGAGTAATTCTTACTGTGGGGGGAGGGGACTGACTGGGAGAGGAGACCGATCTGTGTCCCTATGTACAAGGGACACACCATCTGTCTCCTTTCCCTGACAGGACGTGGATCTCTGTGTTTACACACAGAGATCCACGTCCCTGGCTCTGTGACTGCTGATCGTGGGTACCTGGCGGACGGTCGCCAGGCACGCGCATCAGCACCCGCATGGCAAGGCGAGCACAGCTTTTCCCCGATGTGCCCCCCGGCGGCGCGCATCGGGGAAGTAAACAGGAGGATGTCTTTTGTCTATAGCGCGGGGGCGCCAAGAGGTTAAAGCAATATTTATTATGTAATTGGACCATAGCTTAACGTGGTTGTAAACCCTTACATACCACTTTTACCTACTGGAAATACTGGAAATATCTACCATATATGCTTGTGCCGACGTCATTGGCACATGCGCACAGAAGAAAGGGCACAATCGTGCTGTTTCAACAGGACCCAAGCCGATGCAATGCATACTTGACCATTATGCTTTTAAAAAATGGAAGGGGGAAAGAGAGGTAACAAGCCTCTGGACTTTTAAAGTGTTAGGTAAGGAGATGTGCATGCGCACAGGTATCCTCTTATCAAGTCCGCAACCCGGCGGTGACATCAGACGCCGCAGGGTTGGAAGTAAAATATAAACAGCGGAATCGCGGCACTATTCATTCTGTTTTTTTCTTTAGAAAAATTATCATTTATATCATCTTCTGCAAATACTGGGAAAACTCTTTAAATAATGGGATGTCCTGTGCACACATGGAACTTGTATTTCTCTATCTAAATTTCAAGTTATATATTGACTAAGAGCAGCTTTGGTAAGATTCATGTCTCTCCCTGTATACCCACATAACCAGTATTTTGTATACTATTTTCTAAATGCCTGAATGTTTTATATATGCAAATAACTTAGTTTCACAAGTTCCTTGTGTTAACTAAAATTAACATTTATTCCAATCTTTTTGTTGTCTATATCATATACAAACACCACACTGGAATCTCCTGAGGAAGCTCTGTTGAGCGAAACATGTTGAGAGTGTCTGTTAATTATGCCTTTACAGAACAATTGAGGTGGCAACCCTAGCCCAACATCATTGACCTGACATGCACAATCATCATCATCCTATTTGCAATAGGATAAATCTAGACCAGGTAAATTCAACAGTTGGCGAATTGGCGTCATGTCTCACTTTGTTTTTAGCTACATAAACACAACTGTATAAATAAAAAATAAATTTAAAAATTGCCCCCTCCCCTTACCCAAAGAAGTGTTGAGTACAGCATGCAACCCCCTTCCTATGTTTATACCAATGTTCGTTCCTGGGGCACCCACAGTGCTCAGGGAGGGGTGTGAGTAAGAGGGTGCTGCACCACCCCCTTCCTGGTGAACTGGTCACCCCCTCCCTGGTTTAAGAGGGGATTTAGAAAAAAAACTAGCAGTTATTGATATTGTGTGATGCATCAAGCCCCTGTACTTGTGTTTATATTATACTGTATAGTTTATAGTTAAAATGTGAAAGAGTGCTTACATCCTGAGTTATATGTATAAAACTGTATTGCTATTTGTTATCACATGTGCCATTTGAAAAACAGTTTGATCATTGCTATCCATGGATTTTGCCTTAGCCGTCCGCACTTTCCATGTTGCATTTGCTAGATTTGGACATTTTTCTTAGGGGAAGAAATATACAACTACAGTGAATTTTTTATGAAAAATACATTTTTGTAGTTATGACAGGGGTTTTTGAAGATACAGTATGAATTCAATGTTCATATGCCTGCTACCTCCAGTCTACAGGAAGAATTACACAGAAAGGAGAAAAAAAATTCTCCATAGAGTGAGGCTTCAGAAAGGGCAAGAGGCTGTAGTTTCATCCCATATAGAAGCATTCTAATTTCCCTACATAATAAGCCACTGAAAAGATGATTAAAAATATATCATTTATGTAATTGAGTGGGCTTTCTGGCTTCAGCACAGCTGTATTGCTATTTTCCTGAATTACATGAAAGGTTCTGTGAGTGACATTACTTGCACTTACTGCACTGGAATCTGAAAAGACCACTAGGAATTTCAGGAATGACATCTCTAATTCCTACAGATTTATAGTTTGGAGACTCCAGGATCACATGTGTCACATCATGGCCCCCATTACCAATTAACAAACGTCAGTTCTCACTTCATAGGCATTGAGCAAATTAGCTTGCCACTGATAGAAATACAGTATATAACATTGCTTTGGTTTGTTTTCATTAGATATAGCTGTAAAGTAGATATTGATTGTCCTAATGCAGAAAAAAAATAATTAGCTCCTTTTTTTCTTTCTTTTTTTTGCATATTTCCCAGTTTCCCCTCTAAGTTGTTACATGAATGACAGTTACTGCTTCAGTAAGTATCAATCTATATTTCTGGTCTATTAAAGCAAACAAATGTGGATCTCTGCATTTAAATATGTTGGTGCAGCTACAAGATACTTGTTACAGTTAAGTGGTTAAGCATTGAGCATTAATAATGTGAATAATGGAACAGATGTCCACGTTCTGGTTTAAGCTATGTGCATTTTGTGTCCCCAAGGTCACAATTGGAGAATTTTGCCGAAAACATATTTTAAAAATAAATTAGGTTAAATAATACCCTATGTGATCTACATTGGAAATTGTTAAAATAGCAATATTACTACTAAAGAAAATATTTTCCTTTATTCCTTTCCTGTTTAGCCACACTTTGGTACTATGAGCATCCATTTTTCACTTAGCGGAAAGGATTCAGCTCCACCCTTTATTTTAATAAAAAAATAATTACCCATTAGCATAGGCGTGTGCCTGGGCACACCATAATCACTATGGGCCAGATCCACAGACATTTACACTTGCGTCGCGTATCAGAGATACGCTACACCGCCGTACCTTACCTGGCATACTTTCAAATCCTCAAAGATTTTGCGCCGTAAGTTACGGCAGCGTAGTGTATTTCTGGCGGCGGAATTCAAATCGGCGGGTAGGGGGCGTGATTCATTTAAATGAAGCGCGTCCCCACGCCGATTGAACTGCGCATACTCCGTTTTGAAATTTCCCGCCGCGCTTTGCGCGAAATGACGTTGCAACGACGTAATTTTTTTAACTTAGACGTGACTTGCGTCCATCCCTATTCACAGACGACTTTACGCAAAAAAAAAATTCAAATTTCGATGCGGGAACGACGGCCATACTTTAACATGGCAAGTCTATCTATAAGCCGCAAAATAGCAGCTTTAACTATACGCCGGAAAAAAGCCGACTAAAGACGATGTAAGAGAATGCGACGGCCGCGCGTACGTTCGTGGATCGTCGGAAAAAGCTAATTCGCATACCCGACGCGGAAAACGATGCAAACTCCACCCAGCGGGCGCCGAAGTATTGCACCTATGATCCGAAGGCGTACGAAGCCGTACGTCTGTCGGATCAAACCCAGAAGCCGTCGTATCTTGGTTTGAGGATTCAAACTAAAGATACGACGCGGGTAATTTGAAAGTAAGCCGCCGTATCAGTAGATACGCCGGCGTACTCGCTATGTGGATCTGGCCCTATGTGCCTACTGCCTTGGCTTAAGCCCCCCCCCCCCCAAACAGTGCTGCTGGCTTCTGTCTCCCCCACTGGCTGCTGCAGGGGATGTTTTTAGGATGGAGAGCAGGGGAAAAGTGTGTTATTTACCAGCCCCTTTCTTTTCTAAATGAACAAAGTGAACACACTCGCTCACTGTGTCCATTAATAATCTTCTAGATTGTAAGCTCTAATGATACCTCCTGTATTGAATTGTTTTGTAACTGTACTGTCTGCCCCATGTTGTAAAGCGCTGCACAAACTGTTGGCGCTATAAAAATCATGTATAATAATAATAACTGAAGCATAGTAAACTGTTTTTTACTATGCTTTAGTTTGTGAATGAGCAGGAAGCCACTCAGCACAGGACACTTCCCATGCATTCACTGACCAGTGCAGCTAAGGCTGCAGAGAAAGGCATGTGTGTTTGAGCTTTGGGGTTGTTGCAAACTTACAGCTCTGCAATCCAACACCAGTCTTCTTCCAGGTTGAATGATGCACAAAATTATTGTTCCCACTTGTCATGGACATACCCACTGGGTACACCTTGAAAGAACACTGCTCGCACATCATTACATGAATATTGCTCTGTCCAGGTGTAAGGACTGCCCATCACTAGTGCCAGAGGAAAAGAGGACTGATACATGATGTTATGTGACTGGCCCAAAGACTACAGGATTTAACATATGCATAGGAGATCATCAAAAAATATACTAATACCATTATCAGTAATGTGGTGTAGGGCAGGGGGCATAAAAAAGATGGAGTTGGGCTTTCATGTAATAAAAGATAACAATTCAAGAAGTGTAAATTGATCTTCCAGGTTGAAGATTTAACCTGAAATGGACCATTATGTAACAGGTGGCATTTAAAAAATATTACCAATCTGCTGATCTGCTGGTATATATATCTATAGATATATATATATTGCGTGATAAATTTTTCTGATGTGCAGCTCACCTCCAAAAATACCAGCTCAGCAGAAGCATGTAGCCTGGCATGCTGATATTAGCATTCAGATCAGTAGTTTATGGTACTGCACAATGAAAACCCTAAAAGAAGGTCTTAACATTTTTACATTGTCCTTGTACAGCACCAGCCAAGTGCTTTTGGTCAACAGGCACTTCCAAAGTCTCCTGGAGGTGTTGCATAAACTGGAGTTGGGGTCCCTGCTCCGGAACTAGTAATAGGATTTCTATATATAATTTTTATTGGCATTTAATAAAGACTTGATTTTTTTTATAACACAATGGTGTAGTTTTATTAGTGTAACATAAGGTTAGGTTAGAAACTGGCAACTGTTAATCAAAGTATATAATTTTAGGTAGAGGCGTAGCTTGAAGCTTGTTGGCCCCGTTGAAAAAGATTAAGGCTGCATTCACACCTTGGCGTACCTAATCGCGGCGTTTAGTCCCGCGAATTGCGGCGACAAATTGCAGCGTTTTGTACCGCGATTTGCGATGACAAAACGCCGCGATTGTGAATGCAGCTTACCCCCAGGTCCACATCTCCTATGCCGAACGCCGAAAGCCGCCTGAAAAAAAGGTCCGGGACTTGTTTTCAGGCGGCAGGCGTACGGCGTACGGCGTTCGGCGTGGAGATGTGAACCATCTCCATAGAGGGCAATGTAAAATCATTCCTCCAGCGTCTTAGGGGCTGCTGCGGCGTCGCGCTTCAGGCGTATATACGCCTAGGTGTGAACAGAGCCTTAGACACTGATGAGGCTGCACTGGTGTAGCTGATCGGCACACCGAGGAGGCTGCCAAGTGTGGCCGCACTTGATGCGATACTGATGCGGCTGCATTGTCGGGGTTGATCAGGACACTGATGAGTCAGATATACAGCAGGCACAAGTGGTTAAATAGCACTCCCACCAACAGCAGATATTCACCATTTTAGATTGTTATGCCCCGTGCACACGATCGGAAATTCCGACAGCAAAAAAATTGCTGTCGGAATTTCCGCCAACAAACTGAGCTAACTGAGTGCTTCTTCTCTTTAAATGGATGGGCGGATAGGGAAGAGGAGGGGGGGAGGGGTGTTGAATGATGAAAAGGTAAAGATAGTCTGCTGCTACTCTCCCACTAAGTAAATCTACATGAGTAAAACCTTAGAGTGCTTTCACATCGAGCCGCCCTGGGCGTCGGCAGTAAAATGCCGCTATTTTTAGCAGCACTTTATCGTAGTTTTTGCGTCACTTTTTGGCCACTAACAGGGTGCGTTGAAACCCCTGCTAGTGGCCGAAAAAGGATTAAAAGTACCCGCAAAGTGCCACTACATTTCAATGGGCAGGGGCATGTTAGGAGCGGTGTATTCACCGCTCCTAAGGCGCTGCAAAGAAGCTGCTGGCAGGACTTTTTTCTGACGCCCTGCCAGCGAACTGCTCCAGTGTGAAAGCCTGAAGTGAATGGAGTGACTCTTTCAGGACGCTTTGCAGGCGCTATTTTTAGCGAAATAGCGCCTGCAAAGCACCTCAGTGTGAAAGTGGTCTAAGATTCAATTTAAACTGAATTATCACTTTTGGGTAGATGACCCCTGCAAATGTCTAAGCAAGCAGCTCTTTTGGATTTGTGAACAAAATATAAACCAGAAATAAACACTGCAGGTTCAAACTTTCCGAAAGATGCCAAAATGTTTCAAAACAGGAGAATAAGTACAGCAATTTCCCTTGTATGTCGTCATTAATAGATACATAGTTACATAGTAGGTGAGGTTGAAAAAAGACACAAGTCCATCAAGTCCAACCTATGGGCCAAATCCACAAAGCAGATGCGCCGACTTAACCCGAGATTTCTAATTTTACACCGCGCGTAATTACACCGGCGCATCCTCGGACGCAAATTACGCTAGTCACGCCGCTGTTTTTGATAGGCAAAGATGCAAATGAGGGAGATAGGGCGATCCACATAATTAAGTGTGTGCGCCGTAGATTACGCCCTGTGCGCATCTGTTAGTTTCCCTGCGCAAAGTTACACTTTATAAAAGCAGCCCTGGGATGGCACAATCCTCCATGAGCAGGTGTGTCCATCAAGTAGTCCCTGCAATACTGCGGCGCATGGGCAATCAATTTCAAAAACCAACCCAGGAGGACCAGCGACGGACGGACTTTTACCACATTGCCCGATTCCCACGGACCATCGGGGCCATTGATTGTACCCATGTGGCACTACAGCCCCCCCATGAGACAGAGCACCTGTTCCGGAATCGGAAGCACTGGCATTCCATAAATGTCCAGGTAATCGTAGATGCCCATGGCCTCATCTGGCACGTCTGTGCAAAATTTCCTGGATCGTGCCATGACAGCTACATATTCCGGCAGACCAACATCTCCAGAGATTTGGAGCTGAACCTGTATGGAGACAGCTGGCTGATTGGTGAGTGACATGGGTGTCAGGTATATCCCTCACCATGATGCAGACATCACGAGGGGCACATGCTAGCACTAATATCCTCCTGTCTTTTCCCTTCCAGGTGACTCTGGATATGCCCTGGGACCACATATGATGACCCCATTCAGGAACCCCCAAACCCCAGGAGAGCAACGCTACAACGAGGCTCACATATGCACCCGGGCAGTTGTGGAACGCACATTTGGGCTGCTGAAGTCCCGCTTCAGATGCCTGGAAAAGTCTGGGGGTACACTGTTGTATTCCCCAGACTTTGTGTGCCAGATCATCGGTGCATGTTGTATTCTGCACAACTTTGCCATGAGAAGGGGACTGGAGATTGACATACATGCTGACCTGACCCCCGACCCAGGCAATCCCCCCTAACCAACTCTACCAGGTCTGCTGAGGGAACAGCAGCCAGGAGACGCCTCGCAGAAGGCATCTTTTCACAGTAAACGCACATTAATAATGTCACAATGAGAATATTTCTTTTCACAGTAAACGCACATTAATTATGTCACAATGAGAATGCATGAATGCACACCACTGTGGTCCCTAGCACAGACACATCACATGCACATCGAATTGGATTAGATCCAAGTACCCCCCCCTTTGGTACTTGGGAGCAGTAACGCCCTGCCACGGCTCCAATTATGTCACTGTGCATTCATACACCATTCAGGAACCTGGGATCACTTCTCCCTGGTCCTGGGGATCCCTTCTCCACCAAAACTGAGGGTGACACCCTTATTTCATCAGGAATGCCACCCCCCCCCCCCACATTCACACATCATTCACACACATAAACCAAATCATAAGTACAGTATAATAAACAAAATCATAAAAAAAAAAAAAAAAAAATCAATAGTACCCCTGCAAATTAATTCCGGCGGCGAGTGCTCCGTCTGGGCTGCCCACGGGCACGGTCACGGGCACGGCCAACTGGAGGATCTTCACGGGGGGGGTGTTAGCAGGGGAGGGAGGATCTTCACGGGGGGGGGTGTTCGCAGGGGAGGGAGGATCTTCACGGGGGGGTGTTAGCAGGGGAAGAAGGAGCCTCCCCTGGTGTCTGTCCTCCTGCTGGCCTGCCCTCCAAGGCCACTGCTATCCTGTTCAGACAGACAGTGATGGCAGCCGTATTGGCCTGGCCAGCCCGGTTATTGTCCTGCACAGTCCGGGTATTGTCCTGCACAGCCTGGGTCAGGGCAGTCACCTCCTGGGCCACGCCTGTTGTGGCAGTCTGCAGGGACCACAAACATGTGATGACCCCCAATGAGTTTGTGGCCACATCACCGAGTGACTCCCTCATTGCACCCAGGCTGTGCTCCATCTTGGTCAGAGTTTTTTTTATCTCACCCAGACTGCGGGTCTGCCGTGCATTGTCCTTCTGCAGACTGGCCGCAGACGCTCAAACACCCCCCTGGTCTCCTGGGTCGCCATCCTGCCTGCCCCTGAGGCTTGTGGCTCTGGAGGAGGGGAGAGAGTGACCCTTGTGGTTTGCAGCCTGTTGGGGGAGGAGTGGGAGGGGCTACCCCTGATGGTGGCCTGACTGCTGCCAGCCTCTGAGGTAGGCTCTGGGGTAGCCTTAAGGGTATCCTCAAATGTCATTAGATCAGAGGCCAAAAGGATTTCCCTGCCAAGCTGCAGATCTTCTTCTTCCACCCCCTCATCCTCCTCCCCCTCATCCTCCTCCCCCTCATCATCCTCATGAGGGGAGGTTTGGCCACTCCCCTCCCCTGGGGACTCCTCAGTAGCCTCTTGTCCTTGGGGTAGTGCAGCAGCCTGGCCTGATGGGCCAGCAACCTCCTGGTCATCTGTGGAGGACACCAAACAATCACAGGTTTGAGGATCCACACACTTGGCACATCTTCCCTTCCCCCACCCACACATGCTAATCACCAGATAGAAAAACAAAAAACTTACCTGGCCTCACAGGAACATCAGACTGATAACCAGGCAGGCCCACCACCTGCTCTGGCTGGAAACACCGGGCCACTGCCCATTCCTCCTCAGTCAGCCGGATGGGGCATGGTCCCCCTCCTCCAGTGCCCCTCCTATGGGCAGTGAGCTTTGCCACCTTATTGCGGAACACGCTCCTCAGATCATTGATCTTTTTCTGGATGCCAGCGGGGGTCCTCGTCTCCCCCCCCCCCCCGCCGCATTTATGTGATCCGTAATTTTTTGATATATCTTCTTCCTTTGGGCCGGGGAGGTGTTCCGGCTATCAGGCCCATGTAAATATCGCCCATATTGGATGATATACCTGGCAAGGATTTGCTTCTCAACATGAGTAAAATTAAGCTTCCTGTGCTTGGGGGCCATCACAGACACCACTCAGCAACAAGAAAACTCACAGGACAAACAAAACAAAAATACACACACAACAAACAAACAAAAATACACACACAACAAACAAACAAAAAGCAAAACACACAAGCAGACAGCTACTACAAAGTCAAAAACAAACACCCAAAAAACAAACACAAAATCCAAGCAGAAAAAAAAAAAAAAAAAACACTTAGCAGAAACAATCAAACAAAAAATACACTTATCAGAAACAAACAACAACTACAATCTAATACTCCTCCAAAAATTCTCTATCACACACAACTCACCAACAAACACTGACAAACGTTCAGAGCAGAAGCAACTTGCTCTAGGAAGGGAACACAGGGAAATACTTTTGCAAGGGAAGTGTGTTCGACTGGGGCTATTTACACACAGGGCGATCCTCAAACTAAGTACGCTTGGCCTTTTACCTATCTCACTGATTGCGCTGAGCAACGTTCTGCACATGCCCAGTGAGCAGCAGATTCGTGCGCGCATGCGCAGTACGGCCGGCCCTTCATTTGCATGGGGTCACGGCTCATTACAATGAAGCACGCCCACTTCCTTCCCACTTGCAATAACCCCGCCTTACGCCTCGGAATTTAAGTTACGTAAGCGCAATTTTGTGCGCAAATGCGCTGTGGATACGGCACTTACGACACCAACTTAGGGCGCCGTAACTTAAATGACATAAGTTTTGAGTAACTTAATTTGCGCCGCTGGCTGTGGATTTGGCCCTATGTGTGTGATTATATGTCAGTATTACATTGTATATAGCTGTATGTTGTGGTCGTTGGGGCGCTTATCTAATGTTTTTTGAAACTATTGATGCTCCCTGCTGAGACCACCGTCTGTGGAAGTAAATTCCACATCCTTGCCACACTTACACTAAAGAACCCTCTACATAGTTTAAGGTTAAACCTATTTTCTTCTAATTTTCTTCTTGTTAAACTCCCTTCTGCAAAAAAGTTTTATCCCTATTGCAGGGTCACCAATACAGTATTTGTAAAATAAAACCATATCCCCTCTCAAGCATCTCTTCTCCAGAGAGAATAAGTTCAATGCTCACAACCTGTCCTCATAACTAATATCCTCTAGACCCTTTATTATCTTGTTGCCCTTCTCTGTACTCGCTCCATTTCCAGTACATCCTTCCTTTATGCCTGGAGTTAATCCCCTTTTTAATGCATGCCAATATTCTGTTTGCTTTGTTAGCATCAGCTTGGCATTGCATGCCATTGCTGAGCCTATCATCTACTACAGGGGTGCCCAACCAGTGTCCCGGGGGCCAGATGTGGCCCGCGGAGCCCTCTGAGGTGGCCCGTGACCTCCTGCTCTGGGATGGAATAGAATAGAATGCGGTTATTAAAGGTAAGTTTATTACTACTTTATGGCAAAGTGCATCTAACCCACAGGAAAGCCACAGGTGAACCCGCGGTGTGAAAACGGCCTTAGGCCTCTTTTACATGATCAGTCTGACCCAATCGGACCCTCCATTCACCTCTAAGGAGTGGCAGATGTAAATAGACTTGTGTCTGTTTACAAACACCTACCTCCAATTCGATGCACAAAAAAAAAGGCTTGAGTGGGCTCTATAGAGTAGAGTGGGCTGCTGTCCACCCGCTCCGCTCATTGTGGCCCGCGACCGGTTACCAAGTCACTTAAGTGGCCCCCGCTCTTCGAAAGGTTGGGCATCTCTGATCTACTAGGACCCCCAGGTCCTTTTCCATCCTTGATTCCCCCAGAGGTTTTCCCCCCAGTGTATAGATTGCATTTATATGTTTGCCACCCAACTGCATCATTTTAAATTTTTCTACATTAAACCTCATTTGCCATGTAGTTACCCACCCTATTAATTTGTTCAGATCTTTTTGCAAGGTTTCCACTTCCTGCGAAGAAGTTATTGCCCTGCTTGGCTAAGTATTGTCCGCAAATAGAGAGATTGAACTGTTTACCCCATCCTCCAGGTCGTTTATGAACAAATTAAATAGGATTGGTCCCAGCACAGAACCCTGTGTATCATCTTTCTGATAGATACATGTATTAGTATCTATTAAGAATTCTATAGTTTGAGTGATTCATATTTATAAATGGAGGACAGACAATACTGTGTGTTTCTTCAACTGCTACAGAAGCTTGATCCAAAGTTCATTGTGAAGCGGTGTCAACTGAGGTTCAGGAAGAAGCGAGAGAATAAGGAACAAATAACAAAAATAACAAACCCAAAAAACATTACTGTGGGAATTAGCATACAGGAAATCATTCCTTTCTTATCCCATTTGTATGCAGGTGGAGGCAGCATTTGCAATTTAACAAGTCAATAAAAAGGTTAGCGCTTGTGTCACAATAAGAGGTTTTCATTATGAATGTTTCATTTGTAGAGTGTATGACAGTTTCGAGCATTGTCATGGCAACTGTTAGATGGGCCAGGCTACAAAAGGGAGAATGACTTTGGAAATGGAAGGAAATTGACATCACAAATGTAGAATGGAATACTGAAGAGAACACAGAATGCATTCAGGTCAGCATTTGATGGTACACATCTATATATAGATGGGTTGGATGGATTGCAGCTGCTGCTAGCAATGTATTTAAGAGTCCTTTAACTTGCATTTAAATACAACGTAGGAAATGCTTTTCTTGCTATGATATCTTTTAATTCATTTTAATAACTTTATGGCCATGAAAATGCCTAGTAATGAGAACTGTGACCATTAAATACACTAAATGTAATTTTCAAATAACTGTACTTTCTTTCCATAGCTCTAAACGTGTTGAAACCATTGGATCAACATTACAGTAAGGCCTCGTACACACGGGCAAACATCTCAGATGAAAACGGTCCGCGGACCATTTCATTGGACATGTCCGCTGGGATCATTTAGTCTGATGGCTGTACACACCATCATATCAAATTCCCCGCAGACAGGATACGCGGTGACGTGGCTGCGCCGTGGCCGCAACGATGACGCGGCGACGTGCGCGACCCTGGAAGGTCAATGTTTCCACGCATGCATCAAATCACTTCGACGCATGCGAGGGCTTTCGGCCGAGCGGACATGTCCAGTGAGTCATACAGATGACCGAACATGCCTGATGGACAGGCTTCCAGCGGACATGTTTCTTAGCATGCTAAGAAACATTTGTCCGCTGGAAACCTGTCCGCTCGGCCGGGAATCCGGTCCGGTCGCCCGTACAGACGACCGAACATGTCCGCGGAAACTGGTCCGCGGACCAGTTTCAGCAAACATGTTCGGTCGTGTGTACGAGGCCTAATGCCCCGTACACACCATCACTTTATGTGATGAAAAAAAACGACATTTTCTGTGAAGTAAAAAACTACGTTTTTGAAAATTCAATTTTCAAAGACGAAGTTGCCTACACACCATCGTTTTTCTCACAATGTTCTAGCAAAGCGAGGTTACGTTCCACCAAGTTTTTCCATTGAAGCTCGCTTCATAAGTAGCTTCTAGGCATGCGCGGGTGAAAAAACGTCGTTTGGAAAGACGTTTTTGCTACACACGGTCAATTTCTGTGAAGTAAAAGTTGACGTTTTGAAAAACGACACATAAAATTGAAGCATGCTTCAATTTTTTTGGGTTGTTTTTTAGAAGACATAAAACGACGTTTTCCCCCACACACGGTCAATTAAAGTGACGTTTTTAAAAACGTCATTTTTTTCATCACATAAAGTGATGGTGTGTACGGGGCATCAGACTAATAGCAAAATGAAAAGGAGAGGTTGGCAATGGCAGCCTCTCGTATTTTACCTGTTACATAACACAGAACTTGGTGTATGTCCACAGAGCTTACCAGACAAATCATCAGCTAAACAACATAGTGTCTTCATCCGAACAGTAAACACAGCTGTAAAATGTCAATTAGCACTGGCCTAATAGAAACTATTGATTTATGCAAGCCTCCAAACACTCTATGTAAAGAAATTATAATTCTGGTAAGGTTGTGCAGCCTACAGGCTCTGTGATGCAGAAGGGAGACAGTTAAGTAACAGTAAGTAAAAGTAACTTCAGAAAAACATATTTCTGTCCTTTTCAAAGAAGCATAACAAACAAACAAGCATCTCATCAATGCAATTATGTTCCTTGGAAATATCCAATTTCGTTTGCAGTATGCACATTGTGTATTGTCTAAAAGACAAATGAATGTTACGTATTTCACTTGCTTTCACATACAATTTCCCTGTGGATAGAAGAGATCACAAGCAGTCTTATCATGAAAGAGTTTACAAGAAGATAATTAAAGCCTTCAAAAGTGTTGGGTCACCATGGAAATGTGAAGGACGTCAATCCCATATATAGAACCAATTCAGAACATTGCTACCAGCACTCTGCTTCCATATTCTATTCTGCATTACTTTTTTATGGAATTTAGAGGTTTCCTGTTGTAATTACAATTGTAAACTTCGCATTCCCTGATATTATAATTTTTATGATGAAGTATGAAAAGGGAAGCCATGTTTTGAGGTAAACATTGCAGCAGTAATTTAATGTGAATGTACATATCCCAGGAGGCACAGTGGGCAAAGCGCACATTTTTCACCTAAACGAGTTACAAGCATGGATGGTAGGCCAGAGCATTTTTTTTTTCTTTTAAGTTTAACCACTTAAGGACTGCCTCCTGCACATTTACGTCGGCAGAATGGCACGGCTGGGCACATGCACGTACAGGTACGTCCTGTGCTAGTACCCAACCATGGGTCGCGGCGCACGCCCGCAACCCAGTCCGAAGCTCCGTGACCGGGAGTGCGGGACCCGCGGACCCGATCGCTGATGGAGTCCCGCAATCGTTCCCCGGAGCTGAAGAACGGGGAGAGCTGTGTGTAAACACGGCTTCCCCGTTCTTCACTGTGGCGGCGTCATCGATCGTGTGATCCCTTTTATAGGGATACACAATCAATGACGTTACACCTACAGCCACACCCCCCTACAGTTAGAAACACATATTAGGTCATACATAACCCCTTCAGCGCCCCCTTGTGGTTAACTCCCAAACTGCAATTGTCATTTTCACAGTAAACAATGCATTTTAAATGGTCCCAAAAATGTGTCAAAATTGTCCGAAGTGTCCGCCATAATATCATAGTCATGAAAAAAATCGCTGATCGCCGCCATTAGTGTTAAAAAAAATTATAAAAATGCAATAAAACTATCCCCTATTTTGTAAACGCTATAAATTTTGCGCAAACCAACCGATAAACGCTTATTGCGATTTTTTTTTACCAAAAATAGGTAGAAGAATACGTATCGGCCTAAACTGAGGAATAAAATGTTTTTTTTATATATTTTTGGGGGACATTTATTATAACAAAAAGTAAAAGCTCTATTTTTGTTTATAGCGCAAAAAATAAAAACCGCAGAGATGATCAAATACCACCAAAAGAAAGCTCTATTTGTGGGAAAAAAAAGAAGGCCAATTTTGTTTGGGAGCCACGTCGCACGACCGCGCAATTGTCAGTTAAAGCGACGCAGTGCCGAATCGCAAAACCTGGCCGGGTCCTTTAGCTGCCTAAAGGTCCGGGTCTTAAGTGGTTAAAAAAGCCCTATTTGCACAGCAGCAGGAAGGAAGGGTGGAGGCAACATCAAATTGAGGGTGAATATCTGCTTTAACACTCTTATGGCATGTACACACAATCGGACATTCCGACAAGAAAACCGTGGATTTTTTTCCAATGGAATGTTGGCTCAAACTTGTCTTGCATACACACGGTCACACAAATGTCGGAAATTGCGAACGTCAAGAACGTAGTGATGTACAACATGTATGATGAGCCGAGAAAAAATTAAGTTCAATAGCCAGTGCGGCTCTTCTGCTTGATTCCGAGCATGCGTGGAATTTTGTGCATCGGAATTGTGTACACACAGTCAGAATTGTTGTCGGAAAATTTGAGAACCAGCTCTCAAATTTTTATTGTTGGAAATTCCGACAGCAAATGTCCGATGGAGCCTACACACAGTCAGAATTACCGACAACAAGCTCCTATTGAACATTTGTTGTCGGAAATTCTGAGCGTCTGTGCATTATCCTACTGTAGCGCCCTCCTAGCTAGGCTACTAGGTAAATTTCGTTTTGGCTCCTTCTGTAATCAAGGCAGCAGTGACTGCTTGGTCTGGTTTGTTCAGAGTTTCACAGGCTGGGAGTTTTATTGCTTTCACTGATAAATAGTCTGAAGCCAGATTGTTTTCCAGCTGTAGAGGGGGCTGTCCAATAGTTACATAGTTATTCAGGTTAAAAAAATACACAAGCCCATCCAGTTTAATCCAAGGCTTGCCCCTCTGAGGCAAGCCTTGTAGTAGGACACCTGGAAATGAATCTGGTCTTGTGAAGGATTTTCCTCACTCACTTGGAGGTGTCCAAAGGAAGTTGGAAGGCAGCAGTTGTCCTGGGTACTTGAGAGTAATGACCCTGTACTGATTCCTGGTGACTATGTGCTTTCACAATACAGGTGCCAGATGTTGTTCTGACTGAAACTTCTGTAATGGGGGTCTCAGATATTGAACATTACCCTGTCCTCAACATGATTCTGGACAGTGAGTTTTGTGAAGAATGCTTTGCTGTACTGTGCAGTGTGCTTGAAGTTGCACTGGTTACCTAAAGATGTGCAATTAAGCAGGGTAACCAGGTGCCAAAGAGGCTTGCCTCGTGGTCCCCACCTGTGAGGGTTTGAGACTGCTTAGAAAGCTACCTCATGGTCCCCAGCTATGAGGGTTTAGACTATCCTCTCATTTATGTTGCAAGCCATTTGACGTATTCCATGCTTCCATGACCACTCAGCAACTTTCCCAGGTAGCACTGAGATTTAAATAGGGTGATTAGTGCCAACCCAGAGCCAGACATGCTTTCTTCCCCGTGCACATTAGGCTGACCACATTTCCAAACTGCCATTCAGGGACACCCCCCCCCCTCTCTCGCCTTCCCCAAAAAAAGATGATGGGGGGCTGGGGTAAGGTAGTCTCGGGATTGATGGGGAATTTGGCGGTGGGTGATTTATCAGATGAATGTGCCACTTGCCACCAGATGCAGTGCCGCTTGCCACCCATAGCCTGCCACCAGATGCAGTGCTGCTGTCACTCCCTCTGCATGAGCCACGTGCGTAGAAGGAAAGGAGTGGCATCACTATCTGGAGAGTGAAGATCACACCAGTCCCTGCTGCTTGCTGCTGGGTGCCGGAGAAGGAGGAGGTCCCGACGTGGGTGGGGACAGCAGTTCTGCACTAGGTGCAGGCCTTGCTCCCGGTCTCACTGTCTGAGAGTGAATTGTCACTGGTTGCAAGATGCCAGGCAGCGCTAGCCCTAGCAACCCGTTCCGGAAATGTAAATATTAGTAGGGGGTGGCTGTGTCCTCTATTTCATTCTGGGACATTGTATTGTCCCGGAATGAAAGTGCCCGGGACAGACATGTCAACTGCGGGACTGTCCCAGGAAATCCGCATATAAGCAGTCAAGACCCTGAGAATTGGAGCATTAACAACACGCTTACTGTGCACTTAAACCCCCTTCCTGACCAGGCCAATTTTCAGCTTTCAGTGCTGTCACACTTTCAATGACAATAACTCAGTCATGCAACAATGTACCCATATGAATTTTTTGTCCTTTCTTTTATACAAATATAACTTTTTTTTGGTGGTATTTAATCACCACTGGGCTTTTTATTTTTTGCGCTATAAATAAAAAAAAAGACAGAAAATGTTGTAAAAAATGCATTTTTTTTGTTTTTGTTATAAAATTTAGCAAATTAGTAATATTTCTTTCAAATTTTTTACTGCTACATATCTTTGGAAAAAATAACCCAAATCAGTGTATATTATTTGGTCTTTGTGAAAGTTATTGAGTCTACGTCATTATAGTCATTGAGTCTACGTCATTATAGTCATTGGGCCAGATTCAGATAGGTCAGCAGATCTTTAGATCCGCGTAACCTATCTGATTTACGTTACGCCGGCGCAAGTTTTTGAGGCAAGTGCTTTATTCAGAAAGCACTTGCCTCAAAAGTTGCGGCGGCGTATCGTAAATCCCTCGGGGGAATTCAAATTCCGCGGCTAGGGGGTGTGTAACATTTAAATCAGGCGCGTCCCTGCGCCGAACGAACTGCGCATGCGCCGTCCGCTAAATTTCCCAGCTTGCATTGCTCTAAATGACGTCGTTAGGACGTCATTGGTTTCGACGTGAATGTAAATTACGTCCATCCGTATTCGCGAACGACTTACGCAAACGAAGTAGGATACGCCGCATATAGCAGGGGTAACTATACGCCGGAATAAACAGAAAGCAAACAACGTAAAAAAAAAGCGCCGGGCGGTCGTTCGTTTCTGAATCGGCGTAACTCCTCATTTGCATAATACTCGCGTATACAAACGGAAGCGCCACCTAGCGGCCATCGTGAGATTGCCGCCTAAGATCCGACGGTGTAAGTCACTTACACCTGTCGGATCTTAGGGAGATCTATGTGGAACCTGATTGTATGAATCAGGCGCATAGATACGACGGCCGGACTCAGAGATACGCCATCGTATCTTCTTTCTGAATCCGCCCACTGAGTCTACAGTCTGCCAATCATTGAAAATTGATAACACCTGATGTACTGATGGCCTATCTCATTTCTTGAGACAATAACAAGCCAGGAAAGTACAAATACCCCCAAATGACCCATTTTTGGAAAGTAGACATTCCAAGGTATTTAGTAAGAGGCATGGGGAGTTTTTTCAAATTTTTTCCCACAATTATTTGCAAAATGAACATTTATTATTTTTGTTTTCAAAATTGTCATATTAGCAGGTTATTTCTCTCTCACATGCATACTTACAACTACACCCAAAAAAAACATTCTGCTACTCCTTCTGAGTATATCGATAACACATGTGTGGTCCATGTCCATGTCCATGAGGCATAATAAGTCTTTTTTTCCACAAGTTTTTAAAAAATGCAGAAAGAAAACTCTGTGGCACTGTAGAGCACATATGGGGCACTGATGTGCACCGATGTGGCACTGTAGGACACTGATGTGCACTGATGGGGCACTGTAGACAACTGCTGGGCACTGATGGGGCACAGATGTGCACTGATTTGGCCAGTGGCGGCTGGTGCTCAAAATCTTTGGGGGGGTGCAAACAAACTGAAAAATTCTGAAAAAGCCATCAATTGCAGCCTCACTGTGCTCATTAATTGCAGCATCACTGTGCCCATGAATTGCAGCCACTGTATCATCAAACGCAGCCACTGTGCCATCAAACGCAGTCACTGTGCCCATCAATTGCAGCCATTGTGCCCATCAAATGCAGCCAAAGTGCCCATAAATCGCAGCCACTGTGCCGATCAATTGTATCCACTGTGCTGATCAAACGCAGCCACTGTGCCCCATAAAACACAGTTACTGTAACATTAAATGCAGATACTGTGCCATCAAACGCAGCTACTGTGCTCATCAATTGCAGCCACTGTGCCCAACAAAATGCAGCCATTGTGCCTATCAAATGCTGCCACTGTGCCCATCAAATGCTGCCACTGTGCCATAAAATACTGCCACTGTGCCCATCAAATGCTGCCACCAAATGCTGCCTCTGTGCCAATCAAATGCTGCCACCAAATGCTGCCACTGTGCCCATCAAATGCTGCCACTGTGCCCATCGAATGCCACCAGTGTGCCCATCAAATGCCATCACTGTGGCCACCACTGTGACCCCGCGCCTGCTCACAGTGCCTGTCGTTTCACTCAATCAGGTGACGGGTAACAGACCCGCGCACCTTATTGGCAGAGATGCGGTTTAGTGTTAGGAAAGCGAAATTTCATTAGCTTTTCTAACACACCTGGGTGAACTGTGAGCGCAATGCTTTGCGCTCGCAGTTCACCTTTTTTGAAGCCTATTAGAACCTATGGCTCTAATCAAGTGCTTCAAAAACACCCCCCCCCCCCCCCCGCCACTGTAATTCAGGCGCCCAGCACCCGAAAATGGGACGGGAACCTGAATAGGGGGTGACGGCCATGGATAGATTCATGCTATGCATGAATCTATCCGTTGGTCATAGAGGGGGTGGCTGGAGAGAGGGGGCGGCACCCGTGCACCCTTAATGGACGCGCCGCCACTGGATGTGGCACTGCTGGGCACTGATGGGGCACTGATGGGGCACTATAGAGCACTGATGGGGCACAGATGTAGCACTGCTGGGCACAGATGTGGCTCTGCAAGGGCACAGATGTGTACTGATGGGGCACTGTAGTGGCACTGATGGGGGACTGCTGGGGCACAGGTGTGGTACTGCTGGGGCACAGATGTGCACTGATGGGGAACAGATGTGGCACTGCTAGGCACTTGCAATGAATGAAAAAATACCTCAAGCAGCCTCACGCTGCAGCTTCTCCCTCCTCTGCTCACATGATCGGTGTGAGCAGTGGAGAGAATCAGACATGACGCCGATTTGTTGACAGTCAACAGTCAATTGGCTATGGCCAGGTCGGCAAATGGTTAAGCACATCCTCAGTTATATTCCTAACAGGGAATATAACTACACTAATACTTAGTTAAAACAATGAAAACATTTTAAAGCACACTATAATAAATGTAACTACTGAGGACACAGAGATCCTAACAACTGTACAAACGACAAAGAAGGACAATGCCCACCCAGTCTCCTTGAGAAAAGTGAGTATTCAGTACTCTGGCTAATGGTGTCTTGTCTTCTTAACACCCAGATACAACATGAAATCAAGGTAAATAGTAGGCAGCTCGTCATCCCAAGCAAATATGTTTATTATTGCAGATGGAGTACAGTTGTACAAAGGCATTTTAGCTACAGTACAAAGCCTTAATCATAGCCATAAGGCTGAAACGCATACGTCTTTGTACAACTGTACTCCACCTGCAATTACAAACATATTCGCTTTGGATAACGATTTGCTGGCTATTCATCTTGATTTCAGCCTAACAACTATGTTTACAGAAAGAGCTAGGGCAATGGCATCCCTTAAATTTCTCAGTACACATATTTATTTTGTAAGATTAAAGTGCATTGAAATTACAGATTTTATTGTGCCCTTACAATAAAGTTTAAAAAAATATTTGAAAGAAATCTGAAAAAAAAATATCCTTTCAGCTACCTTACCAATTAGCATGCTTTTATGAGCAGAACTTGCCATTTATTAAACATTACCAACATTTTTTCCTTTTACATAGAATAATAAATCCTATGGGTCAGGTGTCCATCGGTCCAATTTTAAAGCAAGTTCTCTGTTTTTGGACCGAAGGACAACTGACTGATGGGGCCCACACACGGTCGGTTTGGACCGATGAAACTGAACTTCAGTCCATTTTCATCAGTTTGGACTGATCGTGTGTACAGGGCCTTACAGTTGGGCTGTATTCACCCCCGAGCTAAGTGATTTTACAGACACTTACTTCACTTGTCCTCATCCATGTTTCCAAACATATCCATTGCTTCTGCCTTATTTCCTGGTCATTCTTTAGGTAATGACACAGGAAGGAGTTGACCAGCTGACCTCATTAGCACACACGCTGCATCATCCACACTCCCACTTCCAGCTGCATGTATTTTAAAAGAAATGCAATCAGTGATCACTCTTCTCACTAAATACACAATATACAATCAGATTGCATAGTAAATGGTCACCTTTATACACTGAAAATTACTAGTTGCCCTTTCAGTGTCATTAATTGTTAACAGCACACCAAACACAGAAGCAAACACACATTTTTCCATGTGAAAAAATGGGTGGCAAATGCTGCAAAACGCACAGTAAAATACATGTAACCCACAAAATGCAAATTGAAATCAACAGGCTGCCCTAGGCCTTTCAAAGGAAAAACGAGCCACAAAATGTGCGCGCCCACTATGCTAGATGTGAATGGGGCCTGAAAGTGAAATTGGTGCGTTAACACATAAACAATGAGGCTCCATTCACATCTGTGCATTTCAGAAATGCGCTGCACCAAAAATCCCATAAAAAAACACACCAAGCTCCACTCTAAAAAAAAGTTCTGAAGCTTCTTTGGGGCAATTGCTGTGTGCAGCGCAGCCCATTGAGGGGGTTGGGCTGCCCTATGTGTGATGAGTGGAAATGCTCCAAAACGACTCTTCCCCTCATTAAAAAAAACAAAACACATGTGGGAATGCAAGCTCCCGCTATGCAGAGACGTAAACGTGGCTTGACAGCTGAATGTTTCTGTCCACCCCCTCCTATGTACTTGTATAAAGATGGCCATACACTATGCAATCTGATTGTATGTTATGTATTTAGTGAGAAGGATGAACACTGATTGCATTTCATTTTAAAAAGTGCACCTGGGAATGGGTGGTAGGTAGGAGGGTGTTTGCTAATGAGGTCAGCTGGTCAACTTCTTTCTGTGTTATAACCTAAAGCCTGACCAGGAAGTAAGGCAGAAGCGATAGATACATTTGGAAACATGGATGAGGACAAGTGAAGTAAGTGACTAGATTTAATGGAAAGCTTTGATATGTTTGCAAAAAACGTACTTTAATGCTATATTGGTATGTAGGGGAGCTGGAATTTTGAAAAAAAAGGGATTTTTTTAACAGCTTACCTGTAAAATCCTTTTCTTGTAGTACATCACGGGACACAGAGCAGCATAGCCATTACATATGGGTTATATAGTGTACCTTCAGGTGATGGACACTGGCACTCTCCGACAGGAAGTTCCCTCCCTATATAACCCCCACCCATAGTGGGAGTACCTCAGTTTTGTAGCAAGCAATATGCATCCCAAAATTCCCCATAAGAGGGGTGGGAGCTCTGTGTCCCGTGATGTACTACAAGAAAAGGATTTTACAGGTAAGCTGTTAATAAAAATCCCTTTTTCTTTATCGTACATCACGGGACACAGAGCAGCATAGCCATTACATATGGGATGTCCTCAAGCAATGCTCCATGAGGGGAGGGAGACAACCAGAAAAAAACCAAACAGGAGGTGCCACCGGACAAGAGGAGATTAAACTGCGGCCCGGAGTACCGCCTGCCCAAAAGCTGAATCAGCGTTCCTCCTAACGTCCATTTGATAACATTTTGCAAATGTGTGGACAGATGACCAGGTTGCTGCCCTGCAGACCTGAGCCATAGAGACCTGGTGATACGCTGCCCAAGAGGCACTTATAGCTCTAGTGGAATGAGCCTTAACTGACAAGGGTGGAGTCTTCCCCTTCAGGCCATAAGCCTGTATAATTATTTGCCTGATCCACTTAGAAATAGTGGCTTTAGATGCTGCCTGGCCCTTCTTGGGCCCTTCTGGCAGAATGAATAAGACATCCGTCTTACGAATCTGGGATGTAGCTTCCAAGTAAATCTTTACAGCTCTAACTACATCCAAGGAATGTAGTAACCTCTCTTCCTTAGAAGAAGGTTTTGTAAAAAATGATGGAAGAATCACATCTTGATTAAGGTGAAAATTCGACACCACCTTAGGCAGGAAGGACAGAAGCGGCCGCAAAACGACCCTGTCCTTATGCAGTAATAAATAAGGTGCCTCACATGACAAGGCTGCCAACTCCGACACTCTTCTGGCGGATGCCATGGCCACCAGAAACACTAGTTTCCTAGTCAAAAGGACCAAAGGGATCGCGGACAAGGGCTCAAAGGGCTGCCTTTGCAAGGCCGATAGAACCAAATTTAGATCCCAAGGATACAGGGGAGCTTTAATCGGGGGATTCACCCGAATAACACCTTGTAAAAAGGATTTCATTAAAGAATGGGCAGCCAAAGGTCTCTGGAAGAAGACCGACAAGGCAGACACCTGCCCCTTGATTGTGCTGACCGCCAAACCTTTTTCCACTCCCAACTGTAAAAACTCCAGGATTCTCCCAATGGTATATTTGCGGGGATCCCATTTCCTGGTTTCACACCAGGTAATATAGGCCTTCCACACCCTATAGTATATTAACCTGGAAACTGTTTTTCTTGCGCTTATAAGGGTGGAAACGACCTGCCCTGAAAGGCCTCTGTTTCTGAGAATCAGGGACTCAGCCGCCAGGCCGTTAAATTTAGGGCCTGTAAGGCAGGATGGTAGAATGGCCCTTGTGAGAGGAGGTCCGGACGTAGAGGGAGGACCCAAGGCTCCTCTACCGTCATCCTTTTTATCAAGGAGTACCAAGGTCTTCGGGGCCATGCTGGGGCCACTAGAATCGCTGGCTTGCGTTCCCTTTGAATTCTGTGAAGAAGACGGGGTAGCATCCGTATTGGAGGGAAGGCATAGATTAGCGCAAACTGATGCCAAGGGCACACCAAGGCATCCGTCCCGCAGGCCAATGGATCCCTCGTTCGAGAGACAAACTTTGCTACTTTGGCATTGAATCTGGACGCCATAACGTCCACCTCCGGAGTACCCCACTTCCGGCAGATGTCCTGGAACACTTCGGGGTGGAGGGACCACTCCCCTGGAGACATCTGTTGGCGGCTGAGGAAGTCCGCTTGACAATTGTCCACCCCGGGGATAAAGATAGCTGAGATGCAGGGGACATGGGCTTCTGCCCATGAAAAGATCCGATCTACCTCCCTCTGGGCTGCCTGACTCCTGGTGCCGCCCTGGTGGTTTATACAAGCCACGGCAGTGGCATTGTCGGATTGTACCCTTACTGGGGAGCCCTGCAGAATCTCCGTCCAGCCCAAAAGAGCCAACCGAGCTGCTCGGATCTCTAAGACATTTATGGGTAGGGCTGATTCTGCCCTTGACCATTTCCCCTGTAGGGTTAAATCGTCTAGGACTGCACCCCAGCCCGATAGGCTGGCATCCGTGGTTACTATCCTCCATGAGGGGGGACTGAACGATCTTCCTTTCAGAAGATTTTTTGTGACTAGCCACCAACACAGACTCTGCCTTACCGCATAGGGAAGAGAAAAGGGAAGATCCAAGGCCTGGAGTCTTTTGTCCCAGGCCGTGAGAATTGCTCTCTGTAGCCTCCGAGAATGGATCTGGGCATAGGGCACTGCCTCGAAGGTGGCCACTAGCTTTCCCAACAGGCGCATGCAGAGGCGTATAGATGGTCTTGTGCTGCTTAGGACTATCTGGATTAACTCCCTTATCGAGTCCACTCTGGACTGGGGCAGGAAGATCCGTTGTCGTCTTGTATCTAAAATCAGACCTAGATACTCCAACCTTCTTGTGGGCTGTAAGGCCGATTTGTCCCGGTTTAGAACCCAACCCAGGGACTCTAGGCAGTTTACTACTAGCAACACTGCCCGATTTAAGCCGGCCGCTGAGTGGTCGACTACCAGAAGATCGTCTAAGTAGGCCATGACCAGAATGCCCTGTTCCCTTAGGATGGCTAACACGGGAGCCAGGATTTTCGTAAAAACCCGAGGGGCCGTGGCTAGTCCGAACGGAAGGGCCACGAACTGATAATGCCGATAGTTTAGGGCAAAACGCAGAAACCTGTAATGGCCTGGGAAAATCGGAACGTGCAGGTACACGTCCTTTATATCGATGGAGGCCAAGAACTCCCTTCCTTGAAGGGCGGCCACCACCGAGCGAATGGACTCCATTCGAAAGGACCGGACTCTTAAAAAGCGGTTTAATGACTTTAGGTCCAGTAAAGGCCTGACGTCGCCGTTTGGCTTCGGGACAATGAAGAGGTTTGAGTAAAACCCTTGTCCTTGCTCCCCTGCTGGTACTTCCATAATCACTCCTTGAGATAGGAGTCGCTCTAGGGCGGACAGAAGTGATGCCTGCTTTTGAGGGTCGCCTGGAAGTCTTGACGCTTGAAAGTGAGGAGGGGGGAACTCCCGAAACTCCAGCCTGTACCCCTGAGTCACTGAGGACAGAACCCATTGGTCGGTAACTTTGGCCCCCCACAACTCTGAGAAGAACCAGAGTCTTCCCCCCACCCGAGAGAGTGGGGGCGCCCCTTCACAAGGCTGCCTTAGGGGCAGCCTTAACCGGCTTACGGTTCCATGGTCTCTTGTTCCCTGCAGCTTGCCCCTGTGGCCTGTTTGCAGCTGCGCGTCCAGGAGGCCGTCGATACTGCCTAGAGAATGAGGGCCCTGGGACTGGAGAGGTTGGACGCTTAAAAGAGGGACCCCGGAACCTTTTCTTAACCGGCAAGAGGGTGCTCTTACCACTAGAGATCTTTTGAATATATTTGTCAAGATCTTCTCCAAACAATCTCTCTCCCTGAAAGGAGAATCCTGTAAGGAGCTTCTTGCAGGGGGTTTCTGCAGACCATTTTTTTAACCAAAGTAATCTTCTCATGTGAACCAGAAACAGGGATAGGCGGGACGCCTGTTGGATTGAATCCTTGATAGCGTCTACCGCGAAACATAAAGCTCTGGGTAGGTCAGCCAAGTCCTGAGCCTGTTGAGCCGGGAGGTCCTTTAGGGCCTGCTTTGCCTGGTCCTTTAAAGCCTGGCAGACGCCAATGGCAGCTACGGCTGGCTGGACCACTGCCCCCGCTGTGGCAAAGGATGCCTTCAGTAAGGTCTCAAGTCTTTTATCCACAGGATCTTTGAACATGTGAATATTGTCCACTGGACACGTTAAAGCTTTATTGACACATGATATGGCTGCGTCAACAGTGGGGACAGCCCATTTTTTCGAAAACTCCTCCTCTAAGGGGTACATAACTGCGAACCTTTTAGGAGGCAAAAAAATCCTGTCTGGCTTAACCCAGTCCTGAAATATCAGGTCCTTTAACCACTTCCCGACCTCCTCATGTACATATACGTCAGCAGAATGGCACGGACAGGCACATGTACGTACCTGTACGTCCTCTGCTAGACTGGGGTGGGGGGTCCGATCGGGACCCCCCCCGGTACATGCGGAGGTCGGGTCCGCTCGGGGAGCGATCCGGGACGACGGCGCGGCTATTTGTTTATAGCCGCTCCGTCGCGATCGCTCCCCGGAGCTGAAGAACGGGGAGAGCCGTGTGTAAACACGGCTTCCCCGTGCTTTACTGTGTCGGCGCATCGATCGCGTCATTCCCTTTATAGGGAAGACACGATCGATGACGTCATTCCTACAGCCACACCCCCTACACTAGTAAACACACACAAAGTAAACCCTAACTCCTACAGCGCCCCCTGTGGTTAACTCCCAAACTGCAACTGTCATTTTCACAATAAACAATGCAATTTAAATGCATGTTTTGCTGTGAAAATGACAATTGTCCCAAAAATGTGTCAAAATTGTCCGAAGTGTCCGCCATAATGTCGCAGTCACGAAAAAAATCGCTGATCGCCGCCATTAGTAGTAAAAAAAATAAAAAAAATTAAAAATGCAAAAAAACTATCCCCTATTTTGTAAACGCTATCAATTTTGCGCAAACCAACCGATAAACGATTATTGCGATTTTTTTTACCAAAAATAGGTGGAAGAATACGTATCGGCCTAAACTGAGGAAAACAAATTTTTTTATATATGTTTTTGAGGGATATTTATTACAGCAAAAAGTAAAAAATATTGAATTTTTTTCAAAATTGTCGCTCTATTTTTGTTTATAGCGCAAAAAATAAAAACCGCAGAGGTGATCAAATACCACCAAAAGAAAGCTCTATTTGTGGGGAAAAAAGGACGCCAATTTTGTTTGGGAGCCACGTCGCACGACCGCGCAATTGTCTGTTAAAGCGACGCAGTCCCGAACTGTAAAAACCCCTTGGGTCTTTAGGCAGCAATATGGTCCGGGGCTTAAGTGGTTAACAAAGGATGAACCGGGAACACCAGGTTGGCTTGGGGCGCCTTTAGGGAGCCCAATGAGGACACAGCCAGAGGCTGAGGCAAAGGCATCTTAAAAGCTGACCGCACCATATCCGTTAAGGACTGAACCCACAGTTTTTCTGCGTGAGAAGCTGAAAAAGGTTCTTCTATAGTAGAATCCTCAGAACCTAAATGGTCCAGGTGATCCTCGGCCTGGTCTCCTGTATCTTCCAATTCCTCCGTGGAAAGGACATCTTCCTCAGGAGATTCAAACCTGGGAGACGGGGACCTAGCCCGCTTCTTCCAGGATAAAGAGGCCGTAATAAAAGCGGCCATCCTTTTTTCAAATCCACCCAAGGTGGAGGCTAACATCTCTTCCGTGACATAGGAAGGAGTTGGTTGAATAGGGCCAGCCGTAGCACCTAGCAACCCCGATGGCTCACCCAGGCAGCAACCTCCGGATCCTCCGGGGAGGTAGGGGCAGCTGGATTTTGGGGAATATCCTCCGAGCCTGATGGGGAACCCTTTGGCTTTTTAACACCTTTAGCATTTTTAGCGTTCCCTGCACCCTTAGGAGCCATAATAAACAAATCTGAGATACTCCGCTAATATACAACCAACTGTAATAGCTGGAGAAAAACACACATTTAAATAAATGAGGAAAAAATTAGGCTAGGGTAATGTTAGACAGAAACTAAACTTCCCAAAACCTAACAAGAGATAACAATATTGTGCCCCAAGGGCTTAATCACATCCTAATATTGCTTCCCTTAATGCTAGGCTAGGAGAGCACATAATAATAAAAGTACTCTGACTGCTACTTAGTACACCGGCTTTCTAGAGAAAATATGAGCTTAAACAGCTCTTTAGTAAGGTGTGTACAAAAAAACGGCCACTAGGTGTCACTGTGTCAGCATAACATAGGCAAACCTATCCTGCTCAGCTCAGCATCGCTGCTCCGTGTCCCTTCACAGCCTTCAGCAGACTGACAGGCTAAATAGAGTTTTCCCCTCTGATGTACAGAGGAGAGGGGACTCCCCGGGCGTCCCCCGCCCCCTCCACGCAGCGTCGGCGCGCCCCGCCGTCTATAACAGTGCGCGTGTGCGCGCTCCCGACGCCGCTCTGAAGGAAGCAGGAAGCCATGTGGGGAGAGGAGCCCAGGAGCTGCTGGAAGACACACACAGACAACCAGGAAGTAAGTCTTTTAAACCTGACATGCCCCTTTACATCTCATGGAGCAAAACACCTTGTAGCAGCAGCAGCAGTCTACTAGCCCAGCCAGAGGAACAGTATACCTGGGTGTCTGAGCCATCCAGTCATGCAGACTTTGTGGTTTTTCTTTTAGCCCATGCACAGAGGCATAAAAAAAGGCTTTACCCCAGAGTCCCCTGTGGGGGGCCTACTGACAAACCAAGTTCCGTAGGCCCCCCGCTTACCTTTCCACGCCGCAGGGTATTGCTCATGCAAGAGGCCCAATCTTCCCCCTTCACCGTGGGTATGGTCATAGACCTTCAGGGACCGGGGTCCAAGTCAGGAACACCACACACCTGGACCTATACAGCTCTACTGGCAGCAGGTATCCATAGGTTAAAAACCCAGTCCTGGAACCCAGAGTCCAGCCCTCCAAGGAGAGGCATTATAGGCAAAACCCCATCCACGAATTGGGGCCCGGGTACCGTCCACTTTGGCTATGAAGCACCTTGGACGGATCCGGTCGGCTGGCCCTGGTCCCAAGGACAAACTGCAGGCACAACCTTCAACGTGCACCAACACCTAAGACACTGGCGAAAAAACTGAGGTACTCCCACTATGGGTGGGGGTTATATAGGGAGGGAACTTCCTGTCGGAGAGTGCCAGTGTCCATCACCTGAAGGTACACTATATAACCCATATGTAATGGCTATGCTGCTCTGTGTCCCGTGATGTACGATAAAGAAAAAAGGTGAACAAAAGTAAACTTATGCTTTAACTACTTGCCACCCGTCCACCCTCAAATGGCAGCGGGACGGTGCGGGTCTCGTTCTCGTCATATGACAGCATCCCAGAACAGCCGCTGTAGGACATGGCGTGACCCCAATCTCTGTAAAGAGTCACTTCTGCCGCTCTTTAACCACTTAAGCCCCGCCGCACGACCTCTATATGTCCTCTTTTTGAAGAGGGATATCTCGGTAACGGCAGAAGCTGCTGCCACAACCGAGATATCCATCTCTTCAGGTAGCGGTCCTGTAAACGATAAGTGTGGTCTCCACGGCGGATTCACCGCAAGATCACTGTTTTCGGTGGCGGGAGAGGGCTTCCGCCGCTCTCCCGCGCCCTCCGCCGCTTACCGGAGCCGTTTGTAGGGACGGAGGCAATCGGGTCCTTCTCCCTCTGTGGCATGGATACGAGTGAGGGCAATATGGCCCCCACCCATCTCTATACCATAGCAGGGCGGAAAAGACAAAACGTCACTTCCCCCCATAGGTCTTAAAGGCACATTTTGTTGTTGTCATTTTTTCAAATGACAATTTTGTTTTTGTTTTTTTATTGCATTTTAGTGTCAATATGAGATCTGAGGTCTTTTTGACCCCAGATCTCATATTTAAGAGGACCTGTCATGCTTTTTTCTATTACAAGGGATGTTTACATTCCTTGCAATTGGAATAAAAGTGACCCATTTTATTTTTTAAAACAGTGTAAAAATAAATAAAATCAAGTACAATAAATAAGAAAACAAAATTTAATTTTTTAAAGCCCCCTCGTCCCGACGAGCTTGCGAGCAGAAGTGAACACATACGTGAGTAGCGCCCGCATATGAAAACGGTGTTCAAACCACACATGTGAGGTATCACCGCAATCGTTTGAGCAAGAGCAATAATTCTAGCCTTTTTAAGGGTTAAAGTTTGACGCCATTCCACGAGCGGGCGCAATTTTGAAGCGTGACATGTTGGGTATCAATTTACTTGGCGTAACATTATCTTTCACACAATAAAAAAAATTGGTCTAACTTTACTGTTGTCTTATTTTTTAATTAAAAAAAGTGCAATTTTTTCAAAACAAAGTGCGCTTGTAAGACCGCTGCGCAATATGGTGTGACAAAAAGTATTGCAATGACAGCCATTTTATTCTCTCGAGTGTTAGAAAAAAAACAATATAAAGGGCCAGATCCACAAAGAAGTTACGCTGGCGTATCTATTGATACGCCGCGTAACTTCTAGGTTTCTCCGGCGTATCTTTGTTTTGTATCCACAAAACAAGATACGCCTGAAGCTGGGCTAGATCCGACTGGTGTATGTCTTAGTACGCCGTCGGATCTAAGGTGCATATTTACGCTGGCCGCTAGGTGGCGCTTCCGTCGATTTCCGCGTTGAATATGCAAATTAGCTAGATACGCCAATCCACAAACGTACGTCCGGCCAGCGCATTTTTTTACGTCGTTTCCGTAAGGCTTTTTTCGGCGTAACGTTACCCCTGCTATATGAGGCGTAGCCAATGTTAAGTATGGACGTCGGGCCAGCGTAGACTTTTCCATCGTGTACGTCGTTTACATAAAACGTTCGCGAATAGGGCTTTGCGTAGAATGACGTTCACGTCGAAAGCATTGGCTTGTTGCGGGTTAATTTGGAGAATGCGCACTGGGATACCCCCACGGACGGCGCATGCGCCGTTCAGAAAAAAAATAATTTACGTTGGGTCAAGTAAAATTAACATAACACACGCCCACATCTTTATCATTTGAATTACGCCGGCAGATTTACGCTACGCCGCCGTAACTTTAGAGGCAAGTCCTTTGTGAATACAGCACTTGCCTCTCAAAGTTGCGGCGGCGTAGCATTACTACGATACGCTACGCCTGCCTAAAATTACAATGCGCTACGTGGATCGGGCCCATAATGTTTGGGGGTTCTAAGTAATTTTCCAGCAAAAAAAATAGTTTTTAACGTGTAAACACGGAGTCTGAAAAAGTGGCTGTGTCCAATCAAAGCCGGTCACATGTAAACATGGAGATGCCGGTAATCGGCGCTCTTTGCCTCACACTGGCAGGGAACAACAAAACATGTCATCAGGGCACTGAGTGCCACCATGTCACTAATCAGTGCCAGCAATTAGTGACCACTAGTGCCAGCAATCAGTGCCCACCAGCGCCCACAAGTGCCACCAATCAGTGCCCATTTGTGATGCCAATCAGTGCTGGCTATCAGTGCCACCTATCAATGCTGCCCATCAATGCCCATCTTTGCTGTCCATCAATGCCCAACAGTGTCGCCCATCAGGGCCACCCATCAATGCCCATCAGTGCCTCCTATACGTGCCGCCTATCAGTGCCCACCAGGGCCGCCTATCAGTGCCACCCATCAGTGTCAATCAGTGCCACCTACCAGTGTCCATTAGTGCTGCCTATCAGTGCCACCTATCATTGCCTATAAGTGAGACCATCTTAGTGCCTCCTCATCAGTGCCACCTAATCAGTACCCATAAGTGCCACCTCATCAATGCCGACCAGTTCAGCCTGTCAGTGCCCATCAGTGCCGTCTCATCAGCGCACATCAATGAAGGAAAAAAATTACTTATTTACAAAATTTACTGACAGAAAATAAGTAAAAAAATAAAAAAAAGTTTTTTTTTTTTTTAAGTGATTAAATACCACCAAAAGAAAGCTCTATTTGTGTGAAGAAAATTATAAAAATTTTGATTGGGTACAGTGTAGCATGACCGGGCAATTGTTTTATAAATTGCGACAGTGCTGAAAAGCTGAAAAATGGCCTGGGCAAGTGGTTAAAAAAAAAGTTTTTATAATGTTTTAGATAAACATGTAAATGTACAAGAGATCAACATGGTATAAACAATTTTTTTAATATATGTTTCTATGTAATATTTCTAATTGCCTATGGGGCAGCCATGTCTAAGCCGTGCTTTGTACTTTCATGCTCCTTCTCTCAGTGTGAGTCAGTCAATTTCGTGTATAATCACACCAGCCTGGTCTGGTGCATTAAATGTGTTTTATTATACATTAAATTGCAATAAGGCAAGCCAATTCATTTAATCCACTGCAGTGGACCAAAAGCACTGCGCAACGCATGGCACAGTTAATGACAGCGCATTGAATTCGGCTTCAGTACAGGTGCACTAAATAAAGGTGTGTTGAGGTAAAATTCTAAATAAATGGCATCTACAGTAGGTGTTTGCGATATTGTGTTTTTAGCATGACAGCATCGCGCTGATTCTCGGCGACATGGTGCCGAGATCTCGCACTCACTGGAATAGTGACAGCACATTCCAACGTGCGCGTCATAGAAGCGACGGGAGATCCGACTTGGATTCCCGCCAATTCTACACGTGTGCGGCGTTTGTTATGAATCCTGAGGGGGAAGTCCCCGCCGGATTTTAAATAAAAATTCGCCATGGGTTCCCCCCTCAGGAGCATACCGGGCCCTTAGGTCTGTTATGGGTTGTAAGGAGAGCCCCCCTACGCCGAAAAAACGGCGTAGGGGGTCCCCCTACAATCCATACCAGACCCGTATCCAAAGCACGCTACCCGGCCGGTCAGGAAAGGAGTGGGGACGAGCGAGTGCCCCCCCCCCTCCTGAGCCGTACCAGGCTGCATGCCCTCAACATGTGGGGGTTGGGTGCTCTGGGGCAGGGGGGCGCACTGCGGCCCCCCCACCCCAGAGCACCCTGTCCCCATGTTGATGAGGACAGGGCCCCTTCCCGACAACCCTGGCCGTTGGTTGTCAGGGTATGCGGGCGGGAGGCTTATCGGAATCTGGGAGCCCCCTTTAATAAGGGGGCCCCCAGATACCGGCCCCCCACCCTAAGTGAATGGATATGGGGTACATTGTACCCCTACCCATTCACCTGGAGGAAAAGTGGTAAAAACACAAATAAAAAACACAGGGTATTAAAATATTTTATTAGTCTGCTCCGGAGGCTCCCCCTGTCTTCTTTAGCTCTGTTTACCAGGGGGGGCTTCTTCTTTGACGTCTTTGGGTGGGGGCCGCTCTTCGCCGCCGTCCGGTTCTCTTCCACCGCCGGGGGGGGTCGCTTTTATAAAAGCGCCCACTCCTCGGCGGGTTTCCTCCGACGTCTTCGGCGGGGGGTGGTGTGCTTCTTCTTCCGCTATCCAGGGGGGTCTTCTTCGGCTATCCGGGGGTCTTCTTCACTCTCCGGGGGTCTTCTGCTATGTTCGCCGCTCTCCGCTGTTGACTCGGCACACCCCGGTTCTTCCTCCAGCTGTCCGGTGCCTTCTCCTTCAGCGCTGAACGTCTATCTTCTTCTTCCGTGCTGTGAGGTATTCTTCTTCTTCCGGGCTGTGACGTCATCTTCTTCTCTTCTCCAGATGTTGACACGCCGGCTCTTCTCGCTGAAATGGCAGGTGCGCTGCTTTCATCGGACCTATATAGGCCTCACAGTCCCATCATGCTCTGTACCTACCCATGTGATACCTACCCACGTGGGTAGGTATCACATGGGTAGGTACAGAGCATGATGGGACTGTGAGGCCTATATAGGTCCGATGAAAGCAGCGCACCTGCCATTTCAGCGAGAAGAGCCGGCGTGTCAACATCTGGAGAAGAGAAGAAGATGACGTCACAGCCCGGAAGAAGAAGAATACCTCACAGCACGGAAGAAGAAGATAGACGTTCAGCGCTGAAGGAGAAGGCACCGGACAGCTGGAGGAAGAACCGGGGTGCGCCGAGTCAACAGCGGAGAGCGGCGAACATAGCAGAAGACCCCCGGAGAGTAAAGAAGACCCCAGGATAGCCGAAGAAGACCCCCCCGGATAGCGGAAGAAGACGCACACCACCCCCCGCCGAAGACGTCGGAGGAAACCCGCCGAGGAGTGGGCGTTTTTATAAAAGCGACCCCCCCGGCGGTGGAAGAGAACCGGACGGCGGCGAAGAGCGGCCCCCACCCGAAGACGTCAAAGAAGAAGCCCCCCCTGGTAAACAGAGCTAAAGAAGACAGGGGGAGCCTCCGGAGCAGACTAATAAAATATTTTAATACCCTGTGTTTTTTATTTGTGTTTTTACCACTTTTCCTCCAGGTGAATGGGTAGGGGTACGATGTACCCCATATCCATTCACTTAGGGTGGGGGGCCGGTATCTGGGGGCCCCCTTATTAAAGGGGGCTCCGTGATTCCGATAAGCCTCCCGCCCGCATACCCCGACAACCAACGGCCAGGGTTGTCGGGAAGGGGCCCTGTCCTCATCAACATGGGGACAGGGTGCTCTGAGGTGGGGGGGCCGCAGTGCGCCCCCCTGCCCCAGAGCACCAAACCCCCCCATGTTGAGGGCATGCAGCCTGGTACGGCTCAGGGGGGGGGGCGCTCGCTCGTCCCCACTCCCTTCCTGGCCGGCCGGGTAGCGTGCTTTGGATACGGGTCTGGTATGGATTGTAGGGGGACCCCCTACGCCGTTTTTTTCGGCGTAGGGGGGCTCTCCTTACAACCCATAACAGACCTAAGGGCCCGGTATGCTCCTGAGGGGGGAACCCATGCCGGATTTTTATTTAAAATCCGGCGGGGACTTCCCCCTCAGGATTCATAACAAACGCTGCACACGTGTAGAATTGGCGGGAATCCAAGTCGGATCTCCCGTCGCTTCTATGACGGCTCTGTCTCCATCGCGGCAAGCCAGCTCGGCGCTGGCTCCCGCGATGGGGCTCGTAGGTGCTCAATCTCGCCGAGAAAGGGAGCGAGATTGACACAATATCGCGTTCACCTACTGTAGTTGTACCAAAATGTTGCAGTGTTGCGTACAATTTTACAGCACACTGGTGTGAAGGGCCCCTATTGCAAACAATGCACTCCCTAAAGATACAGTAGCTTTTGGTATACAGTGAATGGGTGTGACCTGATACACACACTATAAAGCACATGGCGGCCTCCATCCCTAATTTGGTTGGTAGGAAGGAGAAGTTTGTGGGACTTTAAATGAGGCACCGCCATGTTATGTAAAAATAATAGCATAGAAATTAAATTACAGTACATGATTTATTTATTATAATCTGGAATTTATATCAGATACTAGCTGAATACCCAGCGTTGCCTGGTCTTCCTATCTTAACCTTTTGGGGAGGAAAATCATAGTAATATAAATATACCCATCTTTTATATAAGGGTGTAGGTAAGGGTTAATTTAACTGTCATATATTTTTATTTGGCATACAAGTAATATGTGTACCAGGTATTATTGAAATATCTCCAGGCGTACAGAAGTTATGTGGGAACATACATTTCCCATTGATTTGCATGGGACTTTAAACAAAAACCCCGACCCTCACAAATGGGGGTAGTTAAGGGATAAATTAACTATCCTATAGTTTAAGTGGACATATAAGTAACATGTGACCAAGTGTTATCGAAATATCTACAGCCGTTTGGAAGTTATGAAGTAACATGTATTTCCCATAGAGTTGAATGGGACTTTAAAGGAAAACCCCGACCATGGCAAATGGGGGTGGGTAAGGGTTAAACCACCTATCCTATGTGTGTTGCTGACATATAAGTAACATGTGTGCCAATTTTTATGTTAATATCTTTAGCCGTTTGGACGTGATGCTGGAACATATATACATACACACACACACACACACGTTGAGTTTTATATATATAGATTTTGTATCAAATAGATAGGTAGTCACATGACTTACACTAAATATGCTGCTCATAGCATGCAATACAAATGGAAAATAGACATCATATATGTACATGATGAAATAAATCGATTAAAGAACGTGTATAATAAAAACAAGTAACTGTTGGCATCTGGCACTCAACACGTTTCTTGGCATTATACCCATTCATTAGGAGTGTTATGAAGTAATAGATTGAAAAGGAAAATGGACAGGGGTTAATGATAATGCCCTTAGAATAAGGGAGGACAAGATTTTGGTTTTAGTCTGAACTTCTACTTTAACAGTTTATGCTATATAAAATTTCACAAACCCTTAGATTTAGATAGGAATTGTGATTTTTAATTGAGCTCTACTGGATATCTTCTAAGGCCTCATGCGCAAGAACATTTAATAGCTCCTCTGTCCTCAAGCATAAAAGTCACAGTTGGCATATACAGCTACCAATAAAGTGAATGTACATGAGGGTACTTGAGCGTTTACACAAGTATGACCACATGTAGCCATTCACTTGTATTAGGGCCTGTACTGTATATGGCACCTGCACCTTGAAGCTCTCTGGGTGCATTATTAACCCTTTAGATGAATTGAGCCTCAGGCACATGGATTTTTAATAGCTTCTGTGTACTCAAGCATAAAATCCTCGACACTCATCTGCACCCAGGCAGTCCATACACTAAGATACAGAAATCACTAATAGGATCAGTAGAATACCAGGGTGTGATGCTGAGGCTCCTTCTCCTTAATCACCTATTAGCTACTACTCAAATAGCATGAGTGTCTCTATGGTTAATGTAACGGCTACCCACTGGTAGTGAGAGGGTATCAGCCGTTGGAGACGTCCTTTTCCCTGACAAGTTGTAATATGCAGGTACAGCCGGTATATCCCATCGAACGCCCTTCCAAGAACGAGACGAGGCTACATTTGAAGGGTCAAGTAGACTGTTTTAATGGCACATTTCACCTCGCTTATATGTGGTTACAGCACTGTACAGGAACAATGACACTCTCCGCCCCCCCCTCCTCCTCACACAGGGGGGGCTTCAATACAGATACTTTGAAATAATGACATTCCCTTGAGCCAATCAGTCTTCTAGACGTTTTGGCTCCAAGCTTACATTTAACATTAAATTGATCAGACACCTTCCTTTATCAATAGAATTCAATTAACCTTTAAAACAATTATACACATACTCCCATCAGCATACACCTGACAGGAGGCTGTACTACACAAAGGAGAGTCCATTAGCTATGCAAAGGGAATATTAGCATTCCGCAGTGGAAGAGTCCCTTCTATAATTAACCCTTTGAGCTCAGAATACAATCTGGTAAATCCAATTGTAACAAGCCATGCAGTTCTTTGTAGTCCTCACTGCATGATGGTTATCGATGTCCAATCAGCATGCATAGTTCCATTACACTTCTTCCCTTTTGTGGAACACTCCGGCAGACCCGGATTAATCCTTTTCGGGTCAACTTGGGGATGTCCGGTCTGCTGTTAGGGTAAAAGTTCCGTTTGCCTGGACAGTCCGTCGACATTCCCATTGGCTTACCAGATCGGTAGCGGATGGTGAAGGTGAATAATGGAATTCAGTTCTGGAACAGTCACTTGCTTTGCAATGGCTCCCAAAACCTGTTGCTGATGCTCTTGGGACAGATAAGGCACCACCTGGATGCAAATCCCATTTAATCTTTTGACAATTTCCGCCTGTTTGTGCATTTCAATGTTCAAGCCATGGGACATCTCATAATACATGACATAGTGTCATTGCATCGCTGATTTCTCACTGGACAACGTGTCACATTCCCATTTCAGACTGTGATATTGTGCCGGATCTGCAGTACATGTCGGGGAAGGTAGTCTTACCCGGTTCTCAGCAGCAAGCGGGTGGATTCCAGCAACGCGGGTGGTCACGGGACAAGCAGCAGCAGGGGTAGGGAAATAAGCCGAAGTCAGAGGGCCAATGTCGTTGCCCAGCACCACCTCGGCAGGTAGGTTGTGCATGATACCAACTGTGGTCTTTCCTGACCCGGCTCCCCAGTCTAAGTGCACCCGGGCGGTGGGTACGCGAAATACAGCACCCCCTGCGACCCGGACGGCAACTGTGCGAGTGGACACGTTCTCTGGCTTTACCAGATGTTTTTGAATCAGAGTGATAGTAGTCCCAGTGTCTCTTAAGCCTTGTGCTACTTGTCCATTCACCCGTACCTCCTGACGGTGATGCTGACGGTTATCTGGAGAGGCAGCTTGTATTGGGTCTGCCTCATAAAAAATTCCCAGACATTCCTCCAGGCCCCCCTCGGTCTCCAGGCAGTGGGCCGCAGAGGGACGTGATGGAGTGACCTCTGTGTTGGGTGTTGTGCGTCTCCAGTTGTTATTTGTAGCTCTCAAAGGGCAATAACGAGCAATATGTCCCGTGTTGCTGCAGTGATGGCACGTCACCCTAGACGAATCGCGGGGATAGTTGTTAGGCCCTTGAGGACTTGGTGGGACTGGAGCCTGAAACTCTGGGCGTGGGGTGATGGTTGGAGTACGCGGTTCTACCTTATGAGCCAGCCGTGTAGTACCCTGGCTTACTTTCCTTGTTTCCGCGTACTCATCTGCTAGCCGAGCCGCCTCGTTTAAGTTAGCGGGACGGCGATCTTGTACCCAGTCTTGTATGTCTGCGGCCAGGTCTTGGAAGAAATGTTCCATTAGGAACAGCTGCAATACTTCCTCCCCGGTGTTGGCCTTGCACCCTTGGACCCAAAGGGATGCCACCCTTTGTAACTGGTTGGCCCATTCCATGTGGGAGTCCACAGCCTTCTTCTTGGACTCCCGGAAGCGACGGCTGTAGGCTTCTGGAGTTACGGCATATCGGGTTAGCAGTGCCTTTTTAACTTGCTGGTATTGTAAAATATCCTCTGGAGCAAGAGCCCGAAAGGCTTCATTGACTTTGCCCGACAATTTCCCAGACAAAATAGTGACCCATTGGTCTGGTGGTACCTGGTGTAGTGAGCACTGCCTCTCAAAATCAGCCAAATATCCATCTATTTCCTCCTCACTTTCTACAAAAGCTTTAAATGCAGTGAACGGTATTTTCTTTCCTGTAACCGCGGGTGGGGGAGTAGGAGCTGCATGTGTAATGGGCTGTCTAGCTCTTACCAGTTCCAGTTCTTGTCCCCTCTTCGTTTGTATCTCCTCCCTTGCTTCCCGGAACAGCTGGTTTATTAGTTCCACGGACGTTTCTGGATACAAGGATAATCTCCGCTGTACAATCCCAGTAATTACATCTTCTTCGCTGACCGGTGCAAGGGGCTCCGTTCCTTCCATGGATCCATCCATTTCGTCCAGCTCCAGCAGGTCAGCTATCAGCTCCCTCCGTGGTCTGTTGCTGGCGCTCCTACCACGACTCTCCAATAGATCTTTTAGTGTGGATCTTTTCAGCCTGGTGTACTGCGACTCCACTCAGAACTTGCTCTTTGGATAAAAGGACCATCCCGCTGCTGCCAACCAATGTAACGGCTACCCACTGGTAGTGAGAGGGTATCAGCCGTTGGAGACGTCCTTTTCCCTGACAAGTTGTAATATGCAGGTACAGCCGGTATATCCCATCGAACGCCCTTCCAAGAACGAGACGAGGCTACGTTTGAAGGGTCAAGTAGACTGTTTTAATGGCACATTTCACCTTGCTTATATGTGGTTACAACACTGTACAGGAACAATGACACTCTCCGCCCCCCCTCCTCCTCACACAGGGGGGGCTTCAATACAGATACTTTGAAATAATGACATTCCCTTGAGCCAATCAGTCTTCTAGACGTTTTGGCTCCAAGCTTACATTTAACATTAAATTGATCAGACACTTTCCTTTATCAATAGAATTCAATTAACCTTTAAAACAATTATACACATACTCCCATCAGCATACACCTGACATGAGGCTGTACTACACAAAGGAGAGTCCATTAGCTATGCAAAGGGAATATTAGCATTCAGCAGTGGAAGAGTCTCTTCTATAATTAACCCTTTGAGCTCAGAATACAATCTGGTAAATCCAATTGTAACAAGCCATGCAGTTCTTTGTAGTCCTCACTGCATGATGGTTATCGATGTCCAGGCAGCATGCATAGTTCCATTACAGTTAGTGATTGAGATTTTCAGAAAAGAGTAGGCGCTGTACCACCAAGCTTAAGAAGGCTTGTATCACCACAACTGTAACTCTGATACAGGCTCCCAACCTTTATAGCCTGGCCCATCTACTGCACTAGAGATTAGCATTCTCTCCTCTCCCCTGCAGCTGCCTCTGGTTGGCACAGGGTATCACATGTCTGGACCAGACCAGGGTAAAAATAGATAAGTATATAAATCTTTTTTTACAGAGGTTACTTAGAATAGGTGTTAGATGGGGGAGGGGACATTTTTAAGGCAAGTTAACTTTAGATTTGAATTCTATTTCAAACACACGGGCAAGAGCAAAACCAGAGGGGTGGGTGCTTCAACCCCAAATGAAGGTAGAGAAAACAAATTTATGGTAAGTACAAAAAAAAAAATATTTTTCGTTCATTGGGGGACACAGCTCTGGTTTGGACCCATAACACTGGGACACCCCAAAGAAAACAAAACTGAAAACCAGACCAGAAAATAATACAGGCCTGTAGGCAGGTACAGTTTATTTTCTCCACTGCAGGTGGTGCTCAACTGCAGCAACTCTTGGGTCAGACAGAGCCTCTTTGAGGCCCTGGCTCCCGGGTTTTGGCACACTTATGCAAATGGGTAGTGCAGGAAAAAGATACCCTATCTGTCAAAGACAGTACTAGCGGTAGGGAAAGGTTCCTGATGAGAAGGGAAAGCCTAGGGTCACATCTCTTCTGGATATCTTCCCAATTTACATAGATGGCCAGGCCGCATTCTGCTGCTCTCTGTCATTCTGGCTGGGACCAGCTCTATTCACGTCGCTGAAACCTTGAGTGCACCTGGGAAGGCAGTCTTTCCACTGGGTTTGTTGTGAACTTTTGCTGCATTACAAGTTTATTATTGCACCTGACTGTGTGTGTTAATGCCGCTGCACCAAGCTACTTTCAGGCCAGTCAGACTGACACTTCCACACTGTTATGCCCAAAACCAGTGCTGATGCTGCTAAATACATCTTGTACAACTTAGTGAACTTATGAATAAACAAGCAAGGGGCTGCCTTACAAATATGAGAAATTGATGCTTGATGGCGGAAAGTCCAGGATGCACCTACTGCCCTTGTAGAATCCAATAATGCTGACTCTTGATGCTTGATAGCATATGCATTGACAATAATTTGCCAGATTCAGCCTGAGTTGGTAGTATTGAACACTGTAAGGCCATATTGAGGGCAATGAGAACACAATGGGGCAGATCCACAGACAGAGTACTTTCAAATTACCCGCGTCGTATCTTTGGTTTGAATCCTCAAACCAAGATACGACGGCATCTGGGTTAGATCCGACAGGTGTACGTCCTTGTATGCCTTCGGATCTAAGATGCAATACTTCGGCGTCCGCTGGGTGGCGTTCACGTCGTTTTCAGCATCGGGTATGCAAATTAGCTATTTCCGACGATCCACGAACATACGCGCGGCCGTCGCATTCTCTTACGTCGTCTCTAGTCGGCTTTTTCCGGCGTATAGTTAAAGCTGCTATTTTGCGGCGTATAGTTAGACTTGCCATGTTAAGTATGGCCGCCGTTCCCGCGTCTAAATTTGAATTTTTTTTTTTGCGTAAGCCGTCCGTGAATCGGGATGGACGTAAATCATGTCTAAGTTAAAAAGAATGACGTCATTGCGACGTCATTTAGCGCAATGCACGGCGAGAAATTTAGAAACGCAGCATGCGCAGTTCATTCGGCACGGGGACGCGCTTCATTTAAATGAATCACGCCCCCTAATCGCCGATTTGAATTCCGCTGCCAGAGATACACTACGGCGCCGTAACTTACGGCGCAAATTCTTCCAGGATTCGATTTAAAGCCAGGTAAGATACGGCGGCGTAGCGTATCTCTGATACGCTGCGCGGGTGCAGATCTCTGTGGATCTGCCCCAATGTCTTCATTTTAGTGTAAATTCTATATCAGCTTAGGCAGAAAGGAAAGTCTTGAATGCAGAAGCTATTTAAACTAAAGGAAGACCAAACAGGGAGGCTTGCAAGACAACACTGCCCGTTCCAAAGTAATGACTTCTAGAAAAAGCCACTTTCTTAAAGGTGGTTAATAGCAAGATCTCTTTAGTATACTTAAAACATGTTTTTTGCAATATTCACAACACCAAGTTAAGGCCTCATGGTGACAACAATGGCCCGACCGGAGGGCTCACATGTGAAACACCCTAAATAAAGGTGCAGACATTCAGAAGCAATGCCAGAGGATGATGAAATAGGAGCACCAACACTAAAATTTGACCCTTAAATGTGCTCCATCCCATGCTACAGAAAAGTCAGGAGATGGGCAACAGTGGAAAGAAATGTACTCATGGAGACTCACACCATGCAAAATACTCCTTTCAAGTATGATAACACATTTTGCGAGACATGGGTTTAAGCATTGTGTGGAAGATTGTACCCCTCCCCTTCCATGGCCTTCAATATTTTCAAAAGGAGATGTCAACAATGTCATCTACCATATTTCACTCACTAAATGTTTCCTATAAAGCCACTATTTTTTGTATATTTTCTGTGCTACAATTTGGCAACTAAAATATGTCCCTAAATTTGCAAAAATGCATCCCTATAATTGAATCTAGAAACAGCATATTCATTAATAGCACAAATCAGTGTTTAGTAATAAAATGATTCATATGTGCCTAAACTGAAATGAATAGTGTATTTTTATAAAAGCAGGCCTTTCAGATTGAAAAATACATAGTTCAGAGGGAGCTGGTTTGCTTATTGTTAAACCATTGACCTTAAAGTAAAATGCTCTTCTGACCTTATCAGCACAGAAAAATATGTATAGGTTTCAATGCCACTGAGTATTCCTGATTTCATTAGGCTTCTCAGAACAAAACGTGACTATGCTATAAAACGCTTGATATCTATTTCTCGGTTTAAAAAGTAGATATAAAGCCTAAAAGCCAATAATAAAGTAAGTGTATAGTGAGTGCATATTTTGAGGTATCTTGTAGTCTGTACCATAAAGTAATTTTTGACTTCATATCTAGTAAAATTGTTCTTCCATAATTGTATCTTTTTTTTTTGTAATTCTTTATTTAGACAAAACACACGGAAATACAGAAACCATTTAATTTGCATACAGAACATGGAGCACTTCTTAAGACCAAAAATACGATCACCACTATCACACGGTAGTGCCAAGTGGAACTATGTTTGAAGAAAATCCCTGAGCTCCAGCATCTAGGAAGTCTCTGCAAGACAGTTTGTCATGCAGAGCCTTCTGATGTGGCCCACAACCTCCTGCTCTGGAATGGTGGGTTGGCAAGCCCAGATCGCAGGTTGCGACCCGCCATACCAAAGCACCAGTGTTGTGAATAAAGCTGGTGGTAGAGGAAGAAAGCGGCTGCGGAGCAGAGCCCCATAAACCGATGCTTCCTCTACAGCGTCAGCTTTTGCCACAGGTGGAGTCTATGGCAAAGTTCAGCTGACCCACACGATAGACACTGGTGCACTACGCTGCACCCGCGGTGTGGGTAAACCACAGCGCATCAATGTGAAAGCAGCCTTACCAAATGGGACCCTCAATTCACCTCTATAGAGAGACAGATGTCTGTTTACGCCTGCCTACCTCCAATCCGAAAAACAGCAGGGAATTTTTCTCCTTCCACCTTCCATCAGGGCGGATCGGGGGCCTATAGAGTAGCCGTGACCTGTCATCCGCCCGCTCCGCTCATTGTGGCCCTCGACTGGTTACCAAGTTGCTTAAGTGGCCCTCGCTCTTCAAAAGGTTGGGCACCCCTGTCCTAGGGAGTTTAAGTCAACAGTACTGCATACTCCTCAGAATAACCAAACTCATGCCAATAAAATCATTTTTTTAGAAATTTCTCCAGGGGGCCCTTCTCCGAGCCACCAAGTCCTCCATTGCGTTAATCTTGGCTGCCTTTTTCAACCTGACGGTGGCTGACGGGGGCTGTGTCTGCTTCCAAGCCAGCGGGATCTTGCTTGGAGTGTTGTGATGGTGTAAAATGAAAAATATGTGATTCTGCATTGCTCTCGATCTGTGAACTTCTGGGTAATGCAGTTGACCTCTGTCCAAAAGGCCCCTTAATTGTATCTTAGGTCATTTTCACACAGGCATTAAACATGCTGCACTGAACTGTACTGGAACGTTGTAAAATGCATCAAAACACACCAAAAACACACTAGAACACATATGTCCTTATTTTGGATAAAGAAAAAAGAGGGGGGGAAATGCACCAGAACGCATCAAAAATGCATATGCAGAAAAGCATCCGAAGTGCATCCGGACTGCGTTTCTATGGTGTGAACTGGCCCTTAAAAAAAAGAAAATGAATGCAGCCACCACATCTAATGCCGCCTACACACAATCGGACATTCCGACAACGGGTGTTGGCTCAAACTTGTCTTGCATACACACGGTCGCACAAATGTTGTTGGAAATTCCGATCGCCAAGAATGCGGTCACGTACAAGATGTACAACGGCACTATAAAAGGGACGTTCAATACCAAGTGTGCCACCCTTTGGGCTCCTTCTGCTAATCTCCTGTTAGTAGAAGTTTGGTGAGAGATGATTTGCGCTTTTCAGCCTTGTGCTTTTCAGTCTGTTACTGCTTTTCAGTTTGTCAGAACTCTGTGTGAATATCAGCAGCAAAACAACTTCATTACTCTAGCATTATAAAGAAGAAGAGAATGCACTGCTTTAAAAGATTAAAAAATTTGCAGCGTGACGAATGTGCTATCTCTATTACGAACGCTAGTTTTTCCAGACCGAGCGCTTCCGTCTTGTACTTGATTCAGAGCATGCGTGGAATTTTGTGCGTCGGAATTGTCTACACTTGCTCAGAATTTACGAGAACCGAAAAATTTGAGAACCAGCTCTCAAATTTTTTTGGTCGTAAATTCCGACAGCAAATGTCCGATGAAGCCTATACACACTCGGAATTTCCGACAACAAGCTCCCATCGAACATTTGATACCCGAGCATGCATTAGGATTAGTAAATTGTGATATAATAGGATTTTATGCTCACCGTAAAATCTTTTTCTCTGAGTTTATGGACGGACACAGCCTTAATCTTGACATAGTGGAAAATAGCCTTCCTTTAGGAGTGACTAGGCAGAAAGTGTTAACAACTTCAAAGCTGAACAGCCCCGCCCCGGGTGCAGTCCTACTGGCTATATCCCCTCAGCCTGCACCAAGCAGTTCAGTTCGTAGCAAGCAATACAAACTTTTAAAAAAGGAGGGGTGGGTGCTGTGTCTGTCCATGAACTCAGAGAAAAAGATGGTGAGCATAAAATCCTATTTTCTCTTTCATTCATGGATGGACACAGCCTTAATCTTGACATAGTGGGACATCCCAAAGCAGTGTCAAAATGAGGGGTGGGAACAGCATAAAATTAAACTTCACCCCAAAACAAAACAGAGCTCATCAACTGAGGAGTTGTAACTCTAAACAGCCGCCTGCAAAACTTTGCGGCCGAATAAAAATCCGAAGATACATTCACATCAACTTGTAAAGTTAAGTGAAAGTGTGACCGGGCGACCAGGTCGCCGCATTACACACCTGGGAAACAGACGCTTGATGTCAGAAAGCCCAAGAGGCACCATTGCCCTGGTCAAGTGCATCATGACAGGGAGGCGCCCGACCCTTTATGGCGTAAGCCTGATCAGGATCTGTCGGATCCACCTCAAAATGGCGGCCGATGAGACCGCTGGGCACTTCTTGGGACCACCCACCGAAACAAACAGTGAGTCTGAACTCCGGAATGGAGCAGTAACAGACAAGTATACTCTCGGAGCTCGGACAACGTCCAAGGAATGCCACGTCGCCTCCTTAGGATTCGACGGATGAGGACACAAGGATGGCAGTACAATGTCTTCCTTGAGATGGAAGGTCGAAATGACCTTAGGAAGAAAAGAAGGCTGCGGCCACAGCACCACCTTATCCTTGTGGAAGATCAGATAGGGAGCCTTTCATGACAAGGCTGCCAGTTCAGAACCAATCTTAACTGACCTAACAGCCACCAAAAGGACCACTTTCTGAGAAAGTGTCAACAAGGGAACTTCCCTAATGTTCTCAAACGGTGGTTTCTGAGGCACCTAGAGAGATTGGTGGGGGCAAACCTTCATGCGGACGTAGCTTTGTCTGCAGGTTTGTTGGGTTTGCAAAACCAGGGACGTCTCCCTGAGCAGGCGCTTTATCGGCCTGTGGTCTTTCACCTGCCGTACTGGGCGGACGAAAAAAAAACCGCTTGTGTGCGGTAAAGAAGGGCCCTTGCCTATTGCGTGGCTCCTTCCCCTTTTTGGACTGTGGGAGCAGTGTGCTCTTACCTCCTGTAGCATCTTTAATTATGTCATCCAGGGAAGCCTGACGTGCTTGTAACCCATTGAGCAGCATCTTTGCCCATTCCGTGAGTGTCTGAGACACCAGGGCCCCAACTATGTTTGGGCGTACTGCCGAACCCACTACCGTGTACAGGTTGCGGGTGATCGCCTCAGCCTTCTCGTCCGCAGGGTCTTTGAAGGCGGGAGCCCCCTCCACTGGTATTGCGGTTAGCTTGTTTAATCTGGACACAGGAGGGTCTACTATCGGGGGCGAGGTCCATCTTTTCAAGAAACTCTCTTCAAGAGGGTAGCGCACCGCTAGATTTTTAGGGACTGAAAAAACCTTCTGTGGTTTATCCCACTCCTTGTATAAAAGTTTGTCTGAATAAGACACACAAGGAGACACTTAGGCAGTGCGGGTTGCCTTACGGAACCCAAAAGGGACCGGCGCGTCTGCTGCTTCTACAGACCCCTCTATTTTTTGAGTATCTCGCACTGCGGTCATAAGGTCACTTACTAGAGCCCTATCGCGTGCTGACCTGGGTCCGAGTTCGTCCTCACTGTCTAGGCGATCTTGGTCCGCATCCTCAGATACCTCAGAGCCAGGGTCATGAGCGCTAGCTGGACCCGGCTCCGCATCTGAGTTGTCCCCAGCAGATGGTGGGGGGAGGGGGCACTTTCTAGCCCCCATTCTCCCACGCGATGCTTCCACCTTGGCCACGAAGGCATCTAGGATTGCCGACATAGCGTCCACCGATACATCGGGTGCAGGGGCATTAATTGCCAGCTCAGGTGTCTCGGGGGAAAAAGCATCTGCTTCTGACGCCATTCTGTCCACACACCTGACAAAGGGACTCCCAAACAAGTAACCCACCACTCCTGGCTGCAGCAGAGACAAGGGGTTCCCTCCCAGAGGACTCACCACCCAGGAACCGTAGTAGATGGTTTAGATAGCAGAGCTGCTTCCTGCAGAGTGTGTCTGTCAATCTGTGCTCTCCAAAGCTGGGATCGGAGGCTGTTTGTGGAGCTTTGATTTTTGTCAATCTTTCAGACTGCTCAGTCAGCAGCGTGTATCTGTTCATCTGCCGTTTTTAAATAGTCTGATCCATGGTACAATGGCCGCTGATCTGACACTAGAGGCCAACAGGGCAGCAACAGTGCAGCAGAGTAATGCAGCAGTCAGTACACATCAGCAGAAATCACCAGGAAAATGGCCGCAGAGCGTCGCTAGGCCAATACAGATGCGGCTACAAGAACATGGCCGCCAGTGCAAGTAAAGAAATACAGCATGGACACACCAAACATGGCCGCCGATAGCATGGAGCAGGACACACAAGTAAGCAGAATCTCTAATTTAGCTTTATACATTGTGCAAGTAAAGAAATACAGCATGGACACACCAAACATGGCCGCCGCCAGCATGGAGCAGGACACACAGGTAAGCAGAATCTCTTATGCAGCTTTATACATTGTGACTTATGGTTCCCCATTCCCCAAGTGAAGCTCCCCAGAGGAACCCCTGCCCAGCAGCTAGCTCAGAGAGTCTAAGGAGGGGGGAAGGGAGGGGAGAAGAGGGATAAGGCCCTTTACTCACCTCTCCAGGGATGCCCAGCTCTGTCTTCCTGCCGAAGCAGGGAATTACTACTTACCCTTCCTGAGGGTTGTGCTGGAAGCATCCTAGACAGACCATCTCCCGCATGGTAACGGAGGTGACTGTCGGCTCCGCTGCTGCGACTCGGCCCTGTAGACCGGTTCTATGCAAGCCCTGGAGTGTGTAGCTTACCGGCCACCCGTAGAGCGATGGGCATGTCATGGACGACCCAGTGCATAGCTATGGTCGGCACACGCTCGATAGCCGAAACTGGGGGGACTCCAAGGATTTGGGATCCAGCCTGTTGCCCAGTCGGCAGTTGATCGAAGATCACAGAAAAAAAATTAATTGAAAAATAAAATCCAAAAATCCAAAGAAGATTTGAAATAAAGCCTCCAGGCCTATGGACCCGAAGGGAGCCATGTCTTCTCCTTAACTAGGCAGAAAAAAACTGAACTGCTTGGTGCAGGATGAGGGGATATAGCCAGTAGGACTGCCCCTGGGGCGGGGCTGTTCAGCATTGAAGTTGTTAACACTTTCTGCCTAGTCACTCCTAAAGGAAGGCTATTTCCCACTATGTCAAGATTAAGGCTGTGTTCGTCCATGAACGAACGAGAAATCACTTTTTTTTTAGGTTTAATGCTTGTTTAAATAAACCACATATTTTTGTAAATTTTCCATTTAGCTGTTTATTGCAACAAGTAGTTTCCTTAAAGGAATAGACTTCACAGAGGACAGACCTGCTGTTTGCAAGTGGTATATATGAAATATTTAATATTTCATGGCTACTTGATTAAAAGCAAAAAGAAAAAAAAAGAAAACTATTTTTTTTTTTTCAATTTATATTTTACAACAGAAGCTAAAGGTATAAAAAAAATAAGCTATGTTACATTGAAAAAAAAAACACTGTAGGTGTCATTGAAATGGATTCTTTTATATTCTCTTATGAGTTTTATCTCTACTGTACTCAACAGTAACTGTTCCAGCTGCCATTATATTACTTCTTCTGTCACAATGGTAACACACATTTTTCTGTAACAAGAACACACTCTTCTTTTTCTTTTGTAACAACTCTTTGGCAACCCTAGTAACATGCATTTTTGTAACAAGAACAAAGGCTTTTTACACAAGTAATATTTTGTCAGCTCAAGGAGCTGCTTGACGGAAATAGAACTGTAACCACAACAGTCTTTGTAGTTATGCACAGAGAATATAATAGTCCCCCATGTGATAGAACTTGTTGCTAATTGAGAAAATAATGAGTAATAGTAGGGGTGACAGCCACTTATATTATCACCTGTTTTGTGGTGTATTGCTGTGCTGCTTTATTGTCTATTTTGATATACTGTACCAATGCTTGCCTTTACACAGACCTTGGTCTGGACCCAGCTTTGTACCCAGGAACAAAAACAGATTAAGGCAGATTGGGGCCCTAGACAAAGTAACAGCTTTGGGCCCCATCTTTTCTTTTCATATTAATAAAGATAGCAATAAACTCCATTTGCATTGCTGGTTCTGGCATAGCCCCATCCAACACCAACCATTTATAAGCATTATCTCCTTTAAGAAGTGACAGGCAGGTGCAAAGCTTTGACCGACTACGATATCCCTTTGGTTTACTGAAAGGGTAACTCCACATTCGTGGGATAAAAAATATAAAATAAAGAAAAAATAAAATAGCGTATACAATTGTGAGACAAGTCATATTGTAATTGAATGTTATTAAAAATTACCTTTCCTTTTCAATCTGCAGCTCTGTAATATTCTGAGAATGCAATGCAATATGGCTACCTGGAGCTGTTCTGTACACAGAATGTGTACTGAACACACCCCAGAAACATAATTTCCTGCTTGTGTAATTGGCTCACCAATTTTTTGCCAGAAGTCTGCCCTAAGATATACAGTAAGTCAGATTTCAGGCATCCCCTGCAACAAAAAAATTGAAATTTTTGGTGAGATACTCCATAAAGGAACACATCTAAAGGTGTGCAGTTCCAGCATATTTCCTCATTAGTGCTCTGCAGCTGCCACAGCTTATTGATTATTATGAAACCAATCCCATTAGACTCACTTAGCACAGAGGCACAAAGGAACAAACAGGGATTTCTTCAGAGTAAGGTAGGAATCTGCAATAAAGGTTGTTGTTATAATCCTTGCAATGTACATAGATCACCCGGGGGGGGGGGGGGGTTCTCAACAAAAGAGTTACGCTTGAAGGAAAATGAAGGTTGTAGCTGGACCACCTGGACATCCACCAGACATTGTCTCCTGTCCAGGTTGTTTTGCTGATGATTTGGCTCTGCGAAGAACACTCCTGCTAATTCAAGGAAGCCATCACCTACTTTTCGGCTCTGCTCTAGCAGCCTGCTCCCCTATAGCTTGGATACTATATTACTTAGGAAAGTTTAAAAAAACGTGCCCTGCCTCCATAATGGAAGAGCTTTTCTTTAACATCGGCAGTTGGTGGCTCGACTCCTCAAAAGCTCTACTAACTTCCTGTCATGCTATTAGCCACACGCATACACCATGTGCAACTAATTGCTGTGCCTTACTCCAGGGGTCATCAACCCCCAGGCCGCGGCCCACTACTGGGCCTTGGCGTTTCTGCAACCGGGCCATGGGTGCGGGCAGCCGGCATGAGACACCTGGGCGGGCAGGTGGGCGGCATGAGACTTATAGAGAGATGGATGGGTGCATCAGAAGAAGCGAGCGGGCAAGCAGGGATTACATCATCTCTCCATCCCCGCATCACCGCTCTTCCACCCTCAAAGCCGGTGCCCTGTCAGCCTCAGTGTCGGAGGTGGAGCAGGGAGCAGAGAGATGACATCATCTCTCCCTGCATACCCTGCATCACCGCTCTCCTGCCTTCATTCGGAACCCACCACTGCTAAATGGACCAGTGTTGCCACCAATGCAGTGGCAAAAGACATTTAACTGTGTGTGAGTTCCCAGCGACAGATCAAATTACAGCCTATTCACATGAAAGTGGTAAAAATACTCAGCAAAGGTAGTGGAGACCTAAGGCTGGTCATACATGCTGCAAAGAAATTTGCGCAATTCTCCTATTAACACAGACAGTACTAACAGGGGAATCAGCAATTGGTGGGGAGGAAGCTTCCCCCGCCAGGAGAAGACATTGATTAGCACTAGCGGCTTTAGCAGCTGCTTGCGATAATTGCAAGTGAATCCGGCAGGCTGATTGTACCCAAGTTGATCGATCAATCAACTTGGTACTTTCAAGCTGCCCATTAATGGTTTGAATATTGTCTGGTTCCAGCTGATCCAGCCTAGATTCGAAATGTGTATAGACGGCCTAACTCAATTCCACCTCTTGCTGGCTGCAGATGATAAAAATCATACACAATTGGTATGTGATAATTCATGTTTACCTAACTAAAAAGCATACACTGTTTTGTCCTTAGTGCTAGAAGCAATAAACACGGAAAATACTGTATATTGTGATCTTGGAGGATTATTAGCTCAGTGCTAATAGCAATTTTAGTGAGATTCTGTCAGTCCGAACTTCATTTTAGTGCTTTCCCGCCCACTTTTATTCAACACAAAAGTAAAAATTCCACAGAAAATTTGCCCATTCAGGGGCTTTCACCATCAAAACGAGTAACACAAAAATTGCGCTAAGCCACATGGCTCTCTTTCAGCAGCACCACTGCTCTTTTCACTGGTCCCTCTGATCACCTCACCTAGCTCTACCTAATTTCTGGTATCCCCTGGCCCGCTCAGCTTGTAGTTGAAGCACCCTGATGCACAGGCCCAGTCTGATGTCTCCTGAGTGCAGCACCTATTGTAACAGAAGCCCTCATCTGTTCGTTAATGCCTGTCTCCTGGATGAAGTACACGCTTCCTGAAGGGAGCTCTAAGCTATGCCCAAGTCCTTTATTATGAGGACTTTGTGCACTTGAAAATACACCCTGTTGGTCTACACTGCAGCAAGACCCAAACACTAGGCTGAAGATTTCTTCCCTCCCAAAGCATTTTAAAATCTCCAAACTCCCGAGCACAGTCTGAGAATACCAAAAACCGGAGAAAGCTGTAAAAACGTTTTCTTCTCTCAGGACTGATATCCTGGAGTGCTGCACTTTGCATTTGTGTGAAACCTGTGTCCTTTTTACTCCCATTTTCACAGTGGCAGGGCCTCACATTGTCGTAATATACAAACTTTATAAATTAAGAAGTTTTAAATGACACTAGTTTGAATTAGAACCAGTTTTAATTTTGTGAACAAAAACATTTTCATAAAAATGTTCATCAGCGGTCTTTTTACAGTGACGAAAGTGCACCACATATTTCTCCACTGATGAAAACTATGACGAAAATCAATTCTGTTTTTGTTAATGAATGAAAACGAAATAAAAATGTGAGGCAGGGACGTTTACCCTTGTGAACTTTCGGTTTACATGGAGCTCCGCCTGCTTTCTCTCCCAGCAAGCAAGTGACTCGAGTCCAAAGCGTGCTTCACTTAGCAGCACTATGCAGCCAGTATTACAGGCCTTAGAGTCCTCAGACGGCTGTCCAGAGCAGCACTGTGCATTACAGGCCTCCCAATGAGAGTCCCACTCTCAACGAGGACTGTCCAGAGCAGAGAGCACTGTGAGTGTACATTACAATTACAGGCTTCTCCTCAGATCACCGGCCATTCAAAGAAAGGTGTGTGCTTTACAGGCCTCCTCTGACTACTGGCATCCAAAGCACTGGGCATTACAGGCCATTCCTCAGACCTGAGACCACCATCCAGAGCACTATGCAGCATTACATGCCTCTCAAAATCAAAACACCATCCCAGAGCACTGTGCATTACAGGCCTCCCCTCAGACCACCATCCAGAGCACTGTGCAGCATTACAGGCCTCTCATACCAACATCCAAAGCAGAGTGCAGCATTACAGGCCTCTCAGACCACCATCCAGAGCACTGTGCAGCATTATAGGCCTCCTCAGACCACCGTCCAGAGAACTGTGTAGCATTACAGGCCTCCTAAGACCACTGTTCAGAGCACTGTGCAGCATTACTGGTCTCTCAGACCCCTTTACAGAGCACTGTGTAGCATTACAGCCACTATCCAGATGTTCAGAGCACTTTCCAGCATTACAGACCACCTCAGACTACTGTCTGGAACACTGTGTAGCATAACAGGCCTCCTCAAACCACAGTCCAGAGCACTGTGCAGCATTGCAAGCCTCCTCAGACCACCATCCGAAGCACTGTGCAGCATTACAGGCCAACTCAGAGCATTGTGCAGCATTACAGGCCTCCTCAGACCACTGTTCAGAGCACTGTGTGTATTACAGGCCTCCTCAGACCATCCAAAGTGTCAAAATCTGTGGTTGTGTGTTTGTTAAAACCATAATACCAGAAATGCTTAAATAATGCATTACAATTTAATTACACCCATCCGATTTTAAACAACTAAAATTTGTTTAAGTCAACTAAAATGTAATGGAGATTTTAGTCGGCTCAATACGACTAAAACTAAATTGCCATTGCAGATGACTAAAATGGGACTAAAACTAAAATGCCATTTTAGTCAAAAGACTAAGATTAAAACTAAATCGAAATATGCTGCCAAAATGAACACTGATTAGAACAAAATGTTTATTGCTGTTATATAAACATACAATATAGAGAGGATTTTAGGATATTGAATACACTTTGGCCCAGATTCTGAAAGGGCTTACGACGGCGCAACGCCATTTGCACCGTCGTAAGTCCAAATCTGGGCCGTCGTATCTATGCGACTGATTCTTAGAATCAGTTACGCATAGATATCCATTAGATCTGACAGGCGTAAGGCTCTTACACTGTCAATGCAATTTTTATTTCCGCCGCTAGGTGTCGCCTCCATCGTTTTCCCCGTCGTCTATGTAAATTAGCTATTTACGCAAAAATTCCCGAACGTACGCGTGGTCGACAAAGTGAAGTTACGACGTTTCCGTATCTTTTGCGACGCGTAAAGTTGCCCCTGCTATATGAGGGGCAACCAATGTTAAGTATGGCCATCGTTGCCGCGTCAAAATAAAAAATTTACGCTGTTTGCGTAAGTCGTCCGTGAATGGCGCTGGACGCCATTTACGTTAACGTCGTAACGTCGTTACGTTAACGTCCTTGCGACGTTATTTCGCGCAATGCACGTCGGGAAATTTTAGGGATGGCACATGCGTAGTATGTTCGGCGCAGGAACGCGCCTAATTTAAATGATCCACGCCCCCTACCCGGATCATTTGAATTAGGCGGGCTTGCGCCGGGGAATTTACGCTACGCCGCCGCAACTTTACAGGCAAGTGCTTTGTGAATCAAGCACTTCCCCGTAAAACTTGCGGCAGCGTAACGTAAATGAGATACGTTACGCCGCCGTAGTTTTACTCCATTCTACGAGAATCTGGGCCTTAGGGTACAGGCAAACCATACCAACTTGATATTGGTGAAGTAGAGTAAATGAGTGAGAAAACTGTGTGAATTGGGCATTTTTTTGCTTTACCTCTAAAATACATCTGATTACCACGCCATACCATTGTAATCTGACATTGGAACCTGATCTTGGAAGTTGAGAGTGCTTGGTACAGGATCCAGCACAGCCCTTGGAAGTTTGAAGTAAGACAGATACGATCAAACATTGGAGTGCAGCCATAGAGGATCCTTTTGAGTGACCCCTGGTTTCTGATGAGCCTACATGACCTCCGTAATAGAGGTCCATCAAATCTGGTAAGCGGCCTCTCTGTCTGAATATACACCAACGGCTGAAATTTTTTTATGGATATCTGTGTTTGATGAATTTACATCTAATCCATATCATCTGCAGTGGACTATTTTCTTTGTATTATTTTCACTAGCACTTTTTTGGGTGTTGCATTATATTGTTACATCTTCTGGTTATTTACAGTATATATATAACCCTTTTCTAACACAGGACACTTTGTTTGTTTTAGTTCTTTTTGTATATATAATTATTTTTGGGTTGCGCATTTTTATACCTATTTCTGACATGTTTTTGGTTGTAACATGACAAAATGTGGAAAATTTCAAGGGGTACGAATCCCACGTCCCATCCCACGTCCTCCACAGTATCTAAGCCTATGAGATCATTGAAGCGCCACCCGAGGTCGCCGTCGCCGAGGTTATCCGTCCGCTGTATCTTCAGGAAAGTCCGCGGCTTTAGCCTACTCTCCGGAGCGGCGGCCATCTTGCTACACCCAGCGACGGCTCCAGCAGTTCTCCCCTGGCTTCCCTGAATGCCCTGAGTCCAGATTCCCCTCGGAACGGCCCCCGGACCGCCTGGAAGTATTTATGCTGTGCCCCCTCATCCAGCAGCTGAATAAAGACCGAGGCTCCGGCCTTGCTCCTGGAATGGCGGTCATCTTGCTGCATCCGGCAACGGCCTAGGCAAGTTCACAGAAAGTGCAGAGCTCAGTTACACACACGGTCCAGCGGAACGAACATGTGTGCCAGAGCTTACCGCCGCATCATCCGCAGCGGCCATCTTGGTACACCCTAGCGCTCTTGCCACCTGTACCCTGATAGCCCCTCCACCCCCCCCCCCCCCCATTATCCTTAACCTTACCCTCCTCATCTCTGCAATTCCATCAGCCAGGTAAGTTGCAGTGGGCACAAGTTACTTAGTCATATGATCCAGGGTGCACCGATCACCTTTCGGGGGATCAGGAAGGAATTTTTCCCCCAGCAGTAGCAATTGGCAGGCTCTGCATTTTTTTTTCCGCCTTCCTCTGGATCAATGGGGGGGGCGGTTAGGTCAGTCTTGGGTTTTTATCCTCTGTTAGCATCATCACCACCACCATTGTGTTCTGCACCATCTTTGCCATCCTAACGGCAGCCATATCTTCGTGACCATTGTCGTTCTCGGCACCTTTATCATTTTCATCAGCATTTCATAGGTAACAGCATCGCATCATCCCAGCACTATCAACGGTTCTTTCAACCATGTGCTACATCAAATATTCAGCGGACACACTCCACAGCCTAAGGAACACCACCTCAGCACTACAAACTGTTATATCCTCTGTGTTGTGAGGAAGACAAGACTCTGGGCTGGAACAATGGATGTTTATTCAGTACAGCCTGTACACTGCAACATGCATCTCAGGACATTACATATCTCTCTGCTTCCTACATGTGGTCTCTCTAAGATGGCTACTATGCCCCTTGACCCTTGTCATCACTGCTGGGTGGAGCCAGCCTTAAAGTGCCAGTACATGTGAAACCCTTCAGGTATAACACCTTCCATCCATCCCTAAAAAAAAACAAAAAACAAAAAAAAAAAACACAACAAAACAATAACAGGCACAAAACATTAACTGCTAACTGTCCAATAACAGTCCTCCAAACACAGGAGAATTACGGGACTTCAAGCTTGCGGGGTTAATATGTCATCGGATCACTTCCGTCGGCCCCGTCGAAAGTCTCGTAACCGCTCTTGCAACTGAAACCGGTCAGGAGGGCGACAGTGTCGCTGAGGCCGGGCATCCAGCGATTCGGGACCGGAGGAAACAGGGCTGGCCGGAATGGGTACCGGCAGGGCCAAGAAGGGATCCCCCAGCTCAGAGGGTAAACAGACCTCCGGACCAGAGCTGGAGGGCTCTGTTGGAGCTGAGTTCAAAAGTTCAGAGTCCCCACAATCATCAGTCTCTGTGCATCCTGATTCGCTGGGAGCAGATCCTTGAGATACTGGTGGTTCAGCCGGCATCAGGGATTCGGGCAGTTGAGAACGAGGACGCAGTTGGTCCGCATGACGTCTGCAAATGGAACCATCTTCCAGGCGGACCTTGTACATCTTGGGTCCCAAGGTCTCTGCAATGACAGCAGGAAGCCAACGGGTGTTGGAAGCCCCATAAGATCGGGCCCATACCTTTTGTTGGGCTGTGAATCGGGGGAGCTCATTGTGTTGGACCATCTTGTCTTGGGACTGTAGTACATGTTCCTGGACTGTTTGAGGGCGGAGCATATCCAAAACAGTCCATGGCTGCCGCCCCAGAAGGAGTTCTGCTGGAGTTTTCCCAGTGGTTGCATGTGGTGTGTTTCTGTAAGCAGAAAGGAAGAAGTCCAGCTGCTGGGGTGACAGGGACTGTTGTTTACTTGCAGCCACTGTAGCTTTGAAATAGCGTTTAAAAGTCTGCACAAACCGCTCTGCTTGACCATTTGTAGCCGGGTGGTAAGGTGCGGTCAACTTGTGCTTGATGTTGTGGGCAGTCAGGAAACGCTGAAACTCCTGACTGGTGAATTGTGCACCGTTGTCTGTGACGATTTCTCTGGGGTATCCAAACGTAGCAGCGAGATGTAACAGTATGGAAACCGTTGCCTTAGTCGTTGGCTGAGTAACAGGAATGACCTCAGGCCACTTTGAATGGGCGTCCACTATGATCAAGAAGGTGTGTCCTCTGATCGGGCCTGCAAAGTCCAAGTGTAGGCGAAACCAAGGAACCGTGGGCCAAGTCCAGGGCTGGACGCACCCTCGAGGAGGGTCTCTTGCCGTTTGTGCACATCCAGCACAAGCATTCACATATGTTGTGATATCTGAGTCTAGGTTTGGCCACCACACATAGCCTCTGGCCTTTTGTTTCATACGTGTGCTCCCGGGATGACCAGTATGTAGCAAGTCCAGAATGTGTCTCCGGAGGGTCTGTGGAATGATCACTCGGTCTCCCCATAAAACACAGTTGCCAGCCACAGTTAATTCCATACGCCTACGGAAATAAGGTTCATACTCCTGTGTGACAGTTGCAGGCCAACCGGAACGTACCCAGGAGAGTATTGTTTTCAGAAAGGTATCCTTGTTTGTATGGGCTGCTATCTCCCCAGAAGACAAGAAGGACAGGCTGGTGTAACGACAACTCTTGACCGGTGGAGAAGAGTCCATGGACCTCCCTGTCAGTCGGGACATAGCGTCCGCATTAGCATTGGCATCATGACCACGATACTGAATTTTGTAGCTGTATGCCCCCAAGAATAGGGCATAGCGTTGGAGGCGGGCCGCAGTAGTCTGGGAGATGCCTTTGTCAGGGCTAAAGATCTGAAGGAGTGGTTTATGGTCCGTCAGTATGGTGAATTCCCTACCATACAGGTAAAGATGAAACTTCTTAATTGCCCATATCAGCGCAAGAGCCTCTTTGTCAATGTGTGAGTAATTGCTTTCTGCTTTTGTCAAAGACCTGGAGGCAAATGCCACTGGTTTTTCTGACCCATCTGGTAAGATGTGAGATAGTACCGCCCCCAGACCATAGGGTGAGGCATCACAAGCCAAGGTGAGAGGCTTCTGGAGGTCATAGTGCACGAGCATGCGTGACGCCAACAGCTTCCGCTTAGAAACTTCAAAAGCACGTTGGCATGCAGCCGACCAGTCCCATCTGGAGTGTTTCTCCAAAAGCTTGTTCAACGGAAACAAGGTGTGTGCCAGATCTGGCAGGAATTTGTGGTAATAGTTCAGCAAGCCAAGGTATGATCGCAGCTGCTGGACGTTGGTTGGGGCTGGAGCTTTGACTAAAGCATCAACCTTGGCTTCCGTGGTGTGTATACCTTCTGCATCCACAAGGTGGCCACAAAACTCCAATTTAGGCACCATGAATTGGCATTTTGCTAAGTTCACTTTCAGGCCCTGTTCTTGGAGTCTCGCCAACACAAGCTCCACATTCTGCTTGTGTTCCTGGTCGGTCCGTCCTGTAATGAGCATGTCATCTAGCAGGCACTGAGTGAAAGGAATGTCCGCCAAAATCTCATCCATTTTTTGTTGCCAAATGGCTGGGGCAGAGGCTACCCCAAACACCATCCGATTATATTGATACAGTCCCTTGTGGGTGTTGATGGTCAGAAACTTGCGGGAAGAAGGATGGACCTCAAACTGTAAATATGCTTGTTTGAGATCAAGCTTGGTGAACTTTTGACCTCCTGCAAGAGAGGCAAAAATGTCATCTACTCTGGGTAGGGGATACTGGTCTATTTCCAGAGAGTTCAGTGCCATGCGGAAATCGCCACAAATGCGCAAGTCCCCATTCGATTTCTTTACCGGTACAACTGGTGATGCCCACTCGCTGTGCTCTACCTTTGAGATGACACCTTGTTCCTCCAGCCGACTTAGTTCTGCTTCCACACCTGCTCGGAGTGCGAAAGGTACTGTCCGAGCTTTGAAGAACTTAGGCTGAGCGTTGGGTTTCAGCTTGAGTCTCACACAGTCATGCTTTATTTTTCCCAACTGGTCATCAAAAATCTTTGGGAACCGCTGCTTCAGGGACACCACCCATCCCTCATTATCTCCTAATGGAATGGTAACGGTGTTACAGGGACTTATGGCGATGTCTGGCATACCAAAGTGAGCAATCCAGTCTCTCCCAAAGAGAGGGGGTCCCCCATTTTCTAGGATATATAATGGCAGTCTCTTTGTCTGACCCTTGTACAATACCTTTACTTTTGCGTAACCCAGTGGGTGGAGTATCTGTTTTGAGTATGTCTGCAGTTTGATTGGTGTTGGGCGGACAGTTTTTCGGGTCTGAAGTTGTCTCCATTGTTTCTGGGTGATAACTGAAACTGCTGCTCCTGTGTCTACATCCATCCTGAGTTTCTTTCCCTCAACGGTTACATCTACAGTCATTGCGGAGGGTGCTGAATGCATATGATGTATGTCTAACCTGTGGAGCACTTGCTCATCCTCTGACTCAGATGATGATGTATATCTTCCCACCATATATGTCTTAGTCTTGGGGTTCAGAGGTTGTTTATCTCGCACCTTCTTGCTACGGCAAACTCGTTTCAGATGGCCGGTCCTACCGCAATTATGACAGGTCTGATCCTTAAACCGGCAGACTTTGTGGTCATGGTCTGTATTGCCACAACGGTAGCAAGCTGACTCCCGGCTTGGTGGGGGTCTGTATTTCCAGTTTGCAGCAGTTGGCTTGACTGCTGTTCTGAAAACTTCCTGCTTCACCTCTTCCCTTCTGCTCTGGGGGTTCAATTCCTCTGTATCTTTCACAGCCATTTCCATCACTGAAGCTATCTCAATTGCCTTTGAAAGGGTAAGGTCTTTTTCTGTTAACAGTCTCTTTTGTGTTGACTCACAATTCAGTCCCATGACAAACTTATCTCTCAGTGCAGTAGGTAGGTAGTCCCCAAAAGAACAGGTCGCGGCTAGTCTGCGAAGGGCGAGCACATAAGCTTTAATCTCTTCACCTGTCTGCTGCTGCCTTTGATAGAAGCGAAATCTTTCTGCAATTTCTAATGGTTTAGGCTGGAAGTGATTCTCTAGCAGTGTCAGCAGCTCTGCCAATGTCTTAGCTGCTGGTTTTACAGGGGAAAGCAGATCCCTCAGAGTGTCATATGTTTTGGCCCCAACCACTGTCAGAAACACTGCTACTTGCCTGTTGTCTGGGATGGCATTTGCACTGAAATACTGTTCCAGCCTCTCAACCCAGGAAGTCCAGGATGTCTGTTCTCCATCAAACTCACTTAATGTCCCGATTAATGACATTTTCCTGCTGGGATCTGTGATTGCTTTTATCCAGGTGACAATCCACAATGTCTTTGTCTCTCTCTCAGACTGATAGACACTTTGTAAATCCCATCCTCGTCGCCACTGTTATATCCTCTGTGTTGTGAGGAAGACAAGACTCTGGGCTGGAACAATGGATGTTTATTCAGTACAGCCTGTACACTGCAACATGCATCTCAGGACATTACATATCTCTCTGCTTCCTACATGTGGTCTCTCTAAGATGGCTACTATGCCCCTTGACCCTTGTCATCACTGCTGGGTGGAGCCAGCCTTAAAGTGCCAGTACATGTGAAACCCTTCAGGTATAACACAAACCTCCACCCAAAAAATACTACAGAAAGAATAACTTCTAAGAATCAATCGATAATCAAGCACCAAAAACAGGAAAGCTCCACTTTAACTACAACACTTATCATGAGCCTTGATCAATACTAGATCTGCAGTCAAGCACAGACAAGAAATCCACAACAACACTGACTGCCTCTTTATCACGGAAAGCTGGCTAACACCCAACTGTAACACCATCCTAACAGAATTGGCGCCTGAGAACTACTGCATCCAAACTGAGCATAGAATAGGACAAAGAGGAGGAGGCCTACAAATCCCACCTCTCTATCATCAAACCAATGCTACAGAACTCATTGCCGTTCATGGAAACGCTCACTCTACTTCAAACAACACCCCAGGACACAATCCACATACTACTATTATACAGACCACTGGGATCAAAGATACATTTCCTCACACCTTTCACCTAATTCATCTCGACATACACCTTGAAAACCAAAAACCTTCTGTTACTCAGGGATTTCAACCTCTGGGCTAACTCCACCCAGGAACCCATCGCTACCTCCTGCATCAACCAACTGGAAGAACTAGGTCTGTAGCAACTGATAGATGCTCCCACGCATGGGTCAGGGCACACGCGCGACCTCATCTTCAAACAAAATTTGGACATCAACACACTGGATAACATGCTTTTACCATGGACGGACCACCATGCGATTAAATTCAAAATTACCACCAACACCATCTCACAAAAAAACAGAAAACTCAATAACAACACACTGGACATGATCACAGAAGAAACAACACTCTGAACTTTTCAAAAACACGCTATCGGAGAAAATAGAAATGCCAAATCAAGACCACTCAATGGAACAAACGCTCAATTTCTTAAACAAAGCACTACTACAAACAGCAGACGCAGTCACCCCGAAACGCAGAGTACTCATCTGCAAAAACAACTCCGGCTGGTTTAACGACACTCTCACGTTACTGAAGCAAGAACGCAGAAGAGCTGAAGGAGCCTGGAGAAGAAACCCTACGAAGGAAAAACACACAAACTACAAAGCACTCACCAAGAAATACCACAAAGCAATCTTCAAAGCAAAAAAAGAACACTTCTCAAACACCATCTCAAAAGCCATAAACCGACCCCGTGAACTTTTCAAATTAGTCGCTCAGACTATGCACCCTACCTGCCTTGAGCCGCCGGCAAACGACACTTAAGAATTCTGCAATGAATTATCGGATTTCTTTATCAATAAAATCAAAAACCTTCGGGAAATAATTCAACAGAAAAAATCAACCAACCCTAGTCAGCCAAAGCAAGAAGAGGAAAACAATACAAATATTCTACAATCGATGAATTTCTCGCTGGTCCCAAACACCGTCGACATCACCAAAAACATCATCAGAAGCCTCCGAGACAGCACATGACCAGGTGACATCATTTCCACAAAACTACTGAAAGAATGTACCAATATTTTGGCACCCACCATAACACATCTTGTAAATCAATCTTTTAAAGAAGGTATTGTTCCGATCTCCCTAAAGCAAGGGATAATCAAACCCCTCCTAAAAAAAAAACAATCTCGACCCTAAAGACCCAAACACGGAAACACGCATCATTTCTTGCAGAGTCCCTCAAGGATCACCCCTGTCACCCGTGCTTTTCAACATCTACCTCTGCCCTCTCCTCAAACTCATCAGCGAACAGGATTTGTGCTACCACTCCTATGCGGATGACACTCAACTTTACTTTCGGATCACCGGAAAAAACGACCAATATCACGGATTAGAAAAATGCCTGGCATTGATCGACGAGTGGATGACTGAGAGCTCCCTCAAACTCAACGGATCCAAAACAGAACTTCTCCTCCACGCAAACCAAAAGACTAAAGCTAGGACCTCATGGACACCACCCACCATCCTTGGACAGATCACCCCCCCCCCCCCAAGTACCAAGGTCAGAAGCCTCGGAGTAACCTTTGACTCAGAGATGTCGATGGATGCGCAAATAGGATCAGTAGTCAGCGGATCCCATTACCTTCTCTGCCTACTGTGTAGACTCATCCCTTCATCCCGGAAGAGGATACAGCTGTAGTAGTCGGAACAATTATCAATTCTTGACTCGACTATGCAAACTCCCTCTACTTAGGACTACCAAAATACCAGATTTCGCGCCTACAATTCATCCAGAACACGGCAGCCAGGCTGGTAACAGGAAAAAAACCTGGGAATCCATCACCCCATCCCTGAGGACCCTTCATTGGTTAACAGTAAAGGATCGGGTCACATTCAAGACCCTCTGCCTCACCCACAAATTCATACAAGGAAAGGCTCCTCAATACTTATGCGAGAAAATAAAACACTACACCCCCAATCGCACTCTCCGATCATCTAACTAAAACCTCCTCTACATCCCCAAGTCCCACTACAAGGGAGAACGAAGATTTGCAGTCCAAGGACCACGGCTATGGAACGCTCTACCACTGAACATCCGCATTAAAGAAAACCATCGGCCTTCAGGAAAAAACGTAAGACCTACCTCTTTTGAAGGATAAGGACGACACCGAATGGAAAAAGTGCATTTGTAGCGCTATACAAGTTAATTACTCACTCACTCATGAATACTTTTTCAAGAAAATGTACAGACATTTCTTATTGGGGATGTTGGCATTTATGTCACTGTGCTGTTGTTGGGGTAGCGCCTTTCAGGTCATAAATAATGTTTCCTAAACATGGAATTATATCTATTCAGTTCTAGATTTCCCACTATGTTTAAAGAACATAGTTTGGGGCCAAGAGTGCCTGTTGACCCCAATCATATAGTGTATGAACTGAAGGTCAATCCAACAGCATACACCAGAGTACCTATGGATTCCCTGACACTTTGGGCTCATATTTAGATAGTCTTTTGTGGTATTTGTGGATGAGGCTCTTTATCTTCTCCGATGGTAAAGCTGCCCATTCCTCTTGGCAAAAAGCCTCCAACTCCTGTAAATTCTTGGGCTTTCTTGGAGGAACTGCACATTTGAGATCTCCCCATTGTGGCTCAATGATATTGAGGTCAGGAGACTGAGATGGCTACTCCAGAATCTTCACCATATTCTGCTGTAGCCAATGACAGATGGACTTGGCCTTGTGTTTTGGATCATTGTCATGTTGGTATGTCCAAGTGTGTCCCATGTGCAGCTTCCTGGCTGATGAATGCAAATGTTCCTCCAGTATTTTTTTATAACATACTGCAAGTAGCATTTTTGGTTGTGGCCAAAAAGCTAAATTTTGGTCTCATCACTCCAAATGACTTTGCGCCAGAAGGTTTGAGGCTTATCTCTGTGCTGTTTGGTGTGTTGTAAGTGCGATACTTTGTGGCATTTGCATAGTAATGGCTTTCTTCTGGCAACTTGACCATGCAGCCCATCTTTCTTTAAGTGCCTCCTTATTGTGCATCTTGAAACAGCCACACCACATGTTTTCAGAGTCCTGTATTTCATCTGAAGTTATTTGTGTGTTTTTCTTTGTATCCCAAACAATTTCCCTGGCAGTTGTGGTTGAATTTTTAGTTGGTCTACCTGACCATGGTTTGGTTTCAACAGAACCCCTCATTTTCCACTTCTTGATTTGAGTTTGAACACTGATGATTGGCATTCTCAATTCATTGGATGTCTTTTTATATTCCTTTCCTGTTTTGGACAGTATTACTAGCTTTTCCCGCAGATCCTTTGACAATACTTTTGCTTTCTCCATGACTCAGAATCTAGAAACGTCAGTGCAGCACTGGATGAAAGATGCAAGGGTCTGTCAGGAGTCCAGAAACTCATTGACCTTTTATACACACACACTAATTACAAGCAATCAGATCACAGGTGAGGATGGTTACCTTTAATAGCCATTCATACCCCTTTGTGTCAACTTGTGTGCATGTTATCAGGATAAAATCACCAGGGTATGTAAACTTTTGATTAGGGTTATTTGGGTAGTTTCTGTTGCCATTATGATTTAAAACGAGTAAACACAGTTGATTGATAATATATGGCTTTAGTCAAACACTAACCATGAGTTTTTGTGTTATCATTCATATTCTTTGAAAAATGGCCAAAAAATCATACATTCTGCCAGGGTGTGTAAACTTATGAGCACAACTGTGTATGTTTATCTGACATTTTGGGAGAGATTACTTTGTGAGCCTCTGATGCTTCCTCCCACTCCTCATCTAATGCACCAATTAAATTAAATTTGTTGTGTGTTATTGATAAAGCGGATAAACAGTAACACATTTTTCCTAAAACGGAAATCAGCACATAATAATAAAATAAAAAGACTAAAAACCTGTATAAATCTTGTGGTTTTATAAAACTGTCTGTTTGCTTTTACCTTCTAGGGTGCACTGGCACATCATGGCAAAAACGTGCTTGCCTTTTCTTTTGTTCAGTGTTTTATGTACTAGTAAATCCCCAGTTATAAAAAATCCTATTCAAATATGCTTTATTTGTTCTTCAGACAAAAGCAGCCATGATGTGACAATACTGTATGTAAGTAATGGTTTCCTACAAATTGCAGACAATTCAAGACATAGAATGTTACCACTTCACAGCACACTGTTTCCTGTTCTGTCAGTTTCTTATTGTTCTTTTTACGATATACTGACCGATCAATGGTCATCAGCTAAATGGAAGAAATGTATTAGGATCACTGAGCAAAACAATCAAAGTGTATTCAAGTGTTCACATTTAGAGAAAAACACAGCATTTCAGAAAATCAAATGAATTATTGTAGAAGGCAGATTGTAACTGCATTGCAGTGATGTTTATAAATTAACCTTTGTCACTGCCTCGAGATTGGCTACTCAAATATAATTAAAATGGTTGCAGGTTTGAGCATTCATCGCCGCCAAAAATGTGACAGCACTCATTATTTTTTTATGTCTACTGCCCACACACATAACCTCATAAAGCTGAGCACTTTTCTGTGGGGAGGAAAGGTTTATAAAAGAAAGAATGAATAATTAGGAAATTGAATAGAACTAGCATAAATTGCTGGTGGTGAAGAATAATCAAAGTGTCTTAAGGTTAAGCTTTGTCTAACAAGAGGTACTAAAGGCAATCTGTCATGTGGACAAATACATTTGACCTCCTCCAACCTCACTACACCGGCCAGATACATATTCTAAGTCAGTTCGGCTGATTACTGGGCCTGTCATGGAAGATGTATTTGGTGGAGGGCTGGAGGAAGTAATGCCAGTAACCTAAACAGCCCATTCATGTTCTTCTGTATTTCATTAACTCTTGTTGTGTCATGAAAATAGAAATATATATTTGACTTTCAGGGTTCAATAACAGAACAAATAATGAGTTAATATAATACTTTTTATTATTCAATATGTAAAAATACTTTTAATGTGCAATGCATTATTTACAGAAACACTCTGTGTTCCAAAATATATTTGGACCTCTGTCAGAACAGAATCGGGTGGGACTTTACATGTACCTTGTAGGGTCTAATGAATAAAAAAATTGGAAATTAAAATTGAGCAAGTCTTTATTGTACACATAGAGATATATATATATATATATATATATATATATATATATATATATATATATATATATATATTTTTTATTTAAGACAGAACTGGTTAAAATCACATTTACAGTTAGGTTGTCCAGGGTGTTATCCTGGCTGAAGAATCTGGAAAAAAAGGGCCACGCATTTCATGGGATAACCCACTTCATCAGGGCCTGAGATTTTAGCAAAACTGTTATATATGTGTAGCAAGGTGTCACTTTAGAGCATAGCTGATAGACTACAGTTTGTAACTAAAAGGAACTCAGCTCCCTCCGGTGTCCCTTTATTATATTGCTGCAACTTGTTTGGTTTAGCTATTCTGGAACAATGCATGATGGACATTGTAGTACAGAGAGACAGAGACTTCATTACTGTGGGTCAGAAATAGACTATCATTCCCACAATACTACTGTGCTACCAAAGTGCATTGCACCACGCACAGCCTGCTGGAAGGATCTATTTAAGGCGAGGAAAGGCTTGATTCCAGCCTCTTGGGACGCCATCTTCAAGCCAGCAGGAAGCCTGTGCTGAGGCCTGCTACCAGTGTGCCTAGGCCCGAGAAGCCTGGGCCTAAAGTCACCAGAGCAGATCGCCTAGTCCGAGAGGGATCCTTGTTGCAGTGTTCTTTATCAACAATCCACAGCACCGGGAGTCACCTATCCACCATCACCTTGTTAACGGCTGCGCGGAGGTCCAGGGCCTGCAAGCTGCAAAGAGGCTGAGAACCGAGAGATTCCAGACAGAACGTACCGGTGAGGCCTCATTTGGTGAGAGGGCACCTGCTCATCAACATAAATAACTGCGTTGCAGGAAGGCGGTTCTCATAGACTCACTTACACTTTTGAAAGTTGCAGTGCCACGTGCAGGGTCACATTGCGTCTGGTAGTGTCATTGCATTGAGAGGATTAGCGCTTTTGTTGCCAACACGCTACATACTTTGAGAGTTTGTTTTCTGGGAGCTGGGTGAGACCTGGTGGAGAGGTACTCCAGTGCTGGCATTATCGCATTGGGGGATTGCTCCACTGCGTACTTACTTAGGTCTGATCTCAGGTCGTGTTTGTCTAGGCCATTTGTTTAGCTTAATCCTGAGCCTGTTATTTAATCCCATACCATTGACTCTTACAGGGCCCTGTTTGAAGTCAACTGTTACTGTTTAATCCTGCTCTATTTTTTTTCCTTCACCAAGTAAACGTCTTATTCTTGGTTAAACTATATCTTGTGTGGAATCTTCTCTGTTACAACTGTGGGCAGATGACCAGTATAAGGTAACAATATGCAATTGCCTATATAGTACTGTATGGTATCATTGTGGTTCCCAACTGCCAGTGGGTTCCACAATCACAGTGTTGTCCAGTTGTGCCAAGGGAGGGTTCGAGCCAAACTTCTGGGGTTGATAGGCAGAGCGTAGACCCAAATCTAAACCAGCAGCTCCTACGGGGGTAGTGCTACATATATATATATATATATATATATATATATATATATATATATATATATATATATATATACTGTAATGATAGCAAGTCATTAGCACAAAAATTCATATTGAAATTAGGAAAAATTTATTGGATATTCCAACACTGTTATCTAACAATAACATATCTAATTTTAATCTTTTTTAATAATAATGTATTAAGTCTACCGACTACATTATGAAAAAGCTTGTTCTATGCACCATGACATGAGTATGGGGGGGAGAAAAAGAGGGTGAGGATATGGTTCCAGTAATCCATGTCCTTAGTGTTCTTGTCTTACATTTTTTTTGCAGGCTTTCTTGTGCATCCACTTTATAAGAGGCTTCCTTCTGAGATGACAGCCATGCAGACCAATTTGATGCAGTGTGTGGTGTATGGTCTGAGCACTGACAGGCTGACCCCCACCACTTCAACCCCTGCAGTAATGCTGGTAGCACTCATACATCTATTTCCAAAAGACAACCTCTGGATATGACCCTGAGCACGTGCACTCAACTTCTTTAGTCGACCATGGTAAGGCCTGTTCTGAGTGGAACCTGTCCTGTTAAACCGCTGTATGGTCTTGGCCACCATGCTGCTGCTCAATTTCAGGGTCTTGGCAATCGTCTTAAACCCTCGGTCATTTTTATGTAGAGCAACAATTCTTTTTTTCAGATCCTCGGAGAGTTCTTTGCCATGAGGTGCCATGTTGAACTTTCAGTGACCAGTATGAGAGAGTGAGAATGATAACACCACATTTAACACACCTTCTCCCCATTCACACCTGAGACCTTGTAACACTAACAAGTTACATGATACATGGGAGGATGAAGGGCTTATTGGGCCTAATATGGAGATTTTCACTTTGGAGTTTACTCACTTTTGTTGCCACCGGTTTAGACATTATTGGTTAGTGTGTTGAGTTATTTTGAGGCGACAGAAAATTTACACTGTTATACAAGCTGTACACTCACTTCTTTACATTGTAGCAATATGTAATTTCTTCAGTGTTGTCACATGATATTTACAAAAATGTGAGGGGACTATTCACTTTTGTGAGATACAGTATATACGACAGCCCTGCAATTTGAAAATTCAAAAGGAATTATTAACAAAAGTTCCCATGTTTCTGTTTTGAAAGGTTATTTAAAAAAAAAAAAAATATCATTGAGAGCTTTGGATGAACTTGTGTTTTTGCCAATATAGAGAGAAGCAACAGGTCCACTTAAAAGCCTACCATGTGGTCTGCTTACACTAACCTTTCTTTTGTTTCCCCAGTGTTCTGTTTGGCCATGGCAGCAAAGAGGAGAGGCTCTGAGTATTCTTTATGTGACTTTGATTCAAACTTACCCTGTACAATGGATGTTCTCTCATCCAAAGTGACCCCTTAGGCACTTTATTATACTATATACTGAGATGAAATGGATGAATTCACATGTTCCACATAGCTAAACAAAGTAGTGGGAGAGCAAAGGGAAAGCGAGTATTTACATCGGGGAAGGATGGTGATCTCTACACAAAACAGTCCTGCAGGAGCAACACACAGATAATCTTTATGAGTAATGTATGTAAACCTGTTTTGAAATAAAGGGACTGCCATTGTTTGCCCTTCTCTGAAAATTCAAGTTGCCTGGTTGTCATCCAGATCCTCTGGCTTTAATATTTGCAGATACACTCTTCCAGAACAGTTATGCAGATCAATAAAGTCAGAGATAAATCAGAATTCTATATTTGTTTACATATTCTGGGTCAGTGACTCAACGTATCAAAGTAAGAGGGTCAGCATGACAGCCAAGCAATTGGCATTTTTAAAAGGGTAGTTCAGCAATAGATGCCTTTACATTTCTATTATAACAGGTTTTCTTTAAGCAAATGAAACTTCCAGAATGAACTAATAAGGCAGTGAAAACATTGGTATGTTGGGCAATAGTTAGTAAGTAGTTAGTAAGTATTGGGCAGTAGCTAGGGACACCTAAATGATGCAAGCTCTACTCCTTGTGGCATGGGATGGTTTTTAGCAACTGTTACGTGCTAGAATGTCCCATTGAAGAGAGTATGAGGTCTGCTTGAGATGTAGGGCTGCTTTTTTTGCTGTAGAAAAGAAGAAAGTTGTAGAATCTTTTCACGAGTTCTGACCTCCCCGTCCCCCTTCTCCTACAAGTTTGCTGATGAATTTTACCATGGGTTGGAAAACAAAATAGGAGTAATGTTTTGTAAATGTTGAGGTAAATGTTGAGGTTGGTGTTGCCCTTTAACCCTGCATCCTTAGGGTGCCACTATGGTTAACACATCTCTGGCAACACTCCATCTGAACCTGCTATGGAAGTCTACACTTTGCACATTTTCTTTTCAAGAAAGCCTCTTATGCCGCGTACACACGATCAGTTAAACCGATGAGAATGGTCTGATGGACCGTTTTCATCGGTGAAAACTGATCAGGTGTGGGCGCCATTGGTTATTTAACCATCGGTTAAAGAAAGCCAACTTGTTTTAAATTTAACCGATGGATTCCTAACCGAGGGGAAAAAAACGATCGTTAGTAGGCACAGCCATCGGTTAAAAATCCACGCATGCTCAGAATCAAGTCGACGCATGCTTGGAAGCATTGAACTTCGTTTTTTTCAGCACGTCGTTGTGTTTTACGTCACCGCGTTCTGACACGATCGTTTTTTTAACCGATGGTGTGTAGGCACGACGGACCATCAGTCAGCTTCATTGGTTAACCGATGAAAACGGTCCATCGGTCCGTTCTCATCGGATGGACTGATCGTGTCTACGTGGCATTACAGGCAGAGAGTATGGGGTGGATTTACTAAAGGCAAACAGTGCAGTTGCCCTCTGCAAGTGCAGTTGCTCCAGAGCTTAGTAAATGAGGTAACGCTTCACTTAGCAAAGAATACCCTATCGCGTGCAAGGAAAATAAAAGAAAATGCATTTTTGCTTGTACGTGATTGGATGATGGTAGTCAGCAAAGCTTCTGCTCCTTTAGTAAACTCATTTTACTCCTTTTACTTTGCAAAGTGCACAGCCTATTTGCCTTTAGTAAATCAACCCCTATGTGTAAAGTGAAGGAACATATAACAACCAATAAACATTCATGTTTTGTTATTCTGATGAAAGCAAAAAGTAGATGAATTCATCTGAAAATGGCCACTGTGGGAAGAATAAGAAGGAAAAGAAAAATAAGAAATGCAAAGAACAAAAAGGCAGCAATTTTCTATTACTGTATATAAGTATCGGCGTGCAGATTGCCACATTAGATACCTCCAGCGGGGAGATGTCAGCTTCCCCGGCTGTGCTATGTTGTTCCATCTGCTGTTCACTGCAAGACACAGAGACCAATGGAAGAAACTACAGAGATCAGTGGGGTACCAAACATCCAATACACCTGGAAGTTTTCCGGATGCTAAAGATCTTTGAGCAACATAATCTCTTCAAAGAAGATTTCTGCGGCGCAGGCAATGGTACAGCTGAGTATTAAGTGCTTGCTTTGCAGGAACAGCAGTGTTCAACTTTTAAAAATAGGGACAGATTGCCTCAATCAGCAACATTTCAGTAAAATGCTTGTATCAATTAAAGCACAAATACAGATTACATACTTATTTTACTTTAAAATTTCCTACAACACCTACCTGGTCAACGAGTGTTACCTCAAATGAGAAGGGAAAGCAAATAAGGAAAACCAGCAGGCAGGCCACGATGGTATTGCCTGCAATATTCTAAATATAGCATTCTTTTTTTACTTTAATGTAATATAGCATGGCCTAATGCACCTTTTTATCAGAGGCCTTGGAATAATACTTGCCAAGTATGCACCAGGAGATCCCTCCTGTCCCTGTGCATATTTTTCAATGATGAAAACTTGCACATAACTCATAACATTTGACATACCGTAATATGATACAGTAGCTGCAATCCTGGAATAAGCTGAAAAAGAACGGCATTTCATTTTCATGATAAAATCTCCCAGCCATTTTCAGTATTATACTGCACCAAAACGAACGACACAGACGTGTAATTAACTGTTTGCTGCTGGGAACTATTTGTACCAAGAATTTAATTTGCTCAAGGGTTTCTTTTTATAGGTTCAAGCTTACAATAAAAAGAATGGAAAAAATGTATCACACAACCCATTCTTTCATTCATCTCATTTCATGTGATGCCCACAGAGACGAAGGCTGATAAGTTAGACTCACAAGCATCATACCTGGCAGGCAATTTGGAAAGGCTCATCAAGCAAGATGTAGCAGGCTGCAATCATGTGCTGGGAGTCTGCAAACTCTTATGCTGTGTCAGATGACATAACAATGAACAATCACTTGACCAGAAGGCTAAAGGAGAAGTTTCTTCACACAGAAAGAAAAGGGCTCTGTATTCTCAAAATACAAACTATACCTATGCTTTCTGGTTTTATTATTTCACTCTCCATATTTCATAATGGTATCAAACTCTTATAAGCCTTTACAGTTCTAGTGAAAACCCAGCTTCACCAAAAAAACTAAATTAATAGAACAGACTCAGAGACATTGAGCTAAAAAATGCACCGAACAGCGTCATACATAAAAAAAAAAATACCATCATTTAATTTAGGGTCTGTCTAGACTTCCTCTTTGTGGTAAAATATGCATCATATATGCTCCCGGGTAGGTAGGCTTTGTCTGAATAGAGCCTGACTTGGTGGTCTTGCAGAAAGGGGGGGGGGGCAATGCTGTAGAGACAATCTGATAATTCTCAACTCTGCTGAAGACCAGGCTGACATCTGTTGTCACCACCGTCCAGGACATGGGATTGAATGACTTTCCTGACTCCAGTACAGGCTGGAGATCCACCATGCCAGGGAGATAATTGTGTGCCTGGATAGATGAGTAGAACATCCAGGGAGTGGATCTGTTTGTTCCATGAGGTGAAAATGTTGAGTTGAAGAATACTGCAGTGAAACTGGGCAAAAAAATTATGCCCAGTGCCAGAATGCGGAAGTGAACCGAGCAATGCCTTTTGGATCTCAGGGTCCACATGTGGTACCTAAAAAGAAGGTATCTTTTCCGGAGGAAGGAAGATTCTAGCTTAGGCCAAGATTAGACCCAAGTACTCCAAATGGTGTTAGGATTGAAGAGCAGACTTTGGAAAGTTGATTTACCAGGTAAAGGTTTGAAAGAACGGAATGGTGTTTTGGACATTGGTTAACAATGTTTTGGAAACGTCCTTTAGTTTTTGCTTGTCTGAGAGAAGCAATCAGAGATCCTTCATTGAGTGGAATGCCTCCATTTGGTTCAGAGACTATGAATATGAATAGGTTTATTTAAAAACCTCAAACCCTTTCCCCTGACGGAACTGGTACAACCACCTCTTGTGGCAGAAGCTGTTTCAAAGTGGTCAGGAAATCTTGTTTTCCAGCTGATGCAGAGTGGAGGGTAGTCAGCAAGGAGGGGGGCAAATATGTTCATTCTATTTATACATCATTGAAATGACAGATTGAAACCAGAGGTCCATGATGTTTCAGATCCAGGCCTCAGCAAAAGGCAAATAGACTTCTCTTCAATGTGAGGAGGGCTCCCGGGATAGGTTTGGTGGGCTTAGTGAACCAGGGCTTTCAATAAAATAAAGTACTAATACTTTGTTTTGAAGTTGACACTTGGGAAGAGCAAAAAGGCCCCTCTGCTGAGCAAAAGTAGTTGCCTTGGGAGTAGGAGATTTATGCTTCTTTTATAGCCTTTCTCCTCAGTGATTTCCTTGACTAATGTATCAAGAAAGTCCCCAAACAGTCATTCACTGTCAAAGAGCATAAAAAAAGCAGGTTCAGCAGATCAAGCTTTTAAGCACAAAATCTTGTGCATGCTCTATAGTCATTATAGAGACTTGGTGAATTAACAATAAATCAATTACCGCCCAGGTGCTTAACTGTAACGCCACTGGCGTTATGCTGTGTGAGACGAGCGCAGCCTCACCTAGTTCATACAGCTGCGCTCCTCTCTCTGCTATCACTGCGTCACTTCCGGTGCGCCCGTCCTTGCGTTCCACGCTGGAACGCGGAAGCGCGTCCAGCGTGCTTTCTCCTTTCCCACGCTCCGCGGGCTATTTAAACCTACAGTAATGACGGCAGGGTGTTCCGCTAGTCTGTTGGATGCCTGCCGTCACCCGGGAGCCGCTCACCAGACCCCTGTGAACCTGCTGCAATCGGGCACAGACTGCTCATCCAGGACTGGAATCAGCACCCCCTTTAGCCTTCAGCTCACTCTCTCCAGGCCTCAGCTTTCCAGGCTTTCCATCTCAGCCTAACAACAGACTACAGAGAGGATTCCTAACAGCCTGCACCCAGGAGACAAGTTTTCAGCTATCTCATGTGTTAACCAGCATTACCGCAAGTATCTCTATCTAACATACTATTGTCATCAGGCTATACTGTACTGAACTCCTATGGAACTTTGCCTATCATGTTACCTTATCTGTTTACTTGAGATCTGCCTGAATATACATCTGTATAAGCTGAGATTGCCTAATATTGGATTGGTTAGCACAGTATTGAACCAGAGACTCTAGTTAGAATTACAGCAACCCTCAATATATGTATTACGTGTTCACTCATAGTTTCTGGCATATTCCTCTATTGCAAAATACAAGCTTATGAATTAATAAGCTCTTTGATTGAGTTGGTACTCCATCTGAGGTTGTGATGATATAAACGATTAACTCTTAACCAGATAATAGAGTGACTAATTGGTTTACACCTGAGAAACCTCCGCAGCTGAGATCCAATTAATCAAAATATATATATATATATATATCAGGACAGGATCGTCACATAAGCCTCTTATCCCAGAATTGATAGAACGTTTGCAGACCTCCAAGATCTTTACAAAATTAGATCTCAGAGGTGCATACAATTTAATCAGGATTCGTCCAGGGGATGAGTGGAAGACCGCATTCAAGACTCGTTATGGACTTTTTGAGTATTTGGTAATGCCCTTTGGTCTATGTAATGCACCTGCAACTTTCCAACGTTTCATCAACGAAATTTTTCGTGATTTATTAGACATTTGTGTTGTAATTTACCTGGACGACATTTTGATTTTTTCTGACACTTTTGAAGAACACACTAAACATGTAAGATGGGTTCTGGGTAGACTCAGAACTCATTGTTTATATGTCAAGCTTGAAAAATGTGTTTTCAGTCAGACCTCTATTTCTTTTCTCGGGTATCAAATCACTCCTGAAGGAATTCAGATGGATCATTCCAAAGTTGATTCTATTCTCTCTTGGCCTATTCCCCATTCAAGGAAGGCCTTGCAGCGCTTCCTTGGATTCTCAAATTATTACAGGAAGTTTATGAAGAACTTCTCAGAGATTGTCAAACCTCTAAATGCTTTAACTAGCAAAAACACACCTTTCAGTTGGTCAAATGAAGCACAAAGATCTTTTGATTCACTCAAACTTTCTTATACTACTGCTCCTATCCTCCAACTACCAAATCCCCAATTTCATTCCACTTTGGAAGTAGATGCGTCTCACTTCGCTTTGGGTGCCGTACTTTCCCAAAGACCAAGTTTGTCTGAACCCCTACATCCAGTGGCCTTCTATTCCAGAACTCTAACATCCGCTGAAAAGAATTACCCCATCGGGGAAAAGGAACTTCTTGCAATCAAAGATGCCTTAGCCAATTGGAGACACTTATTAGAGAGATCTACATACCCTATCAACATACTCACAGATCACCGTAATCTACAACACTTGAAGGCCTGTAAGACTCTGTCCGCCCGCCAGGTGAGGTGGAGTTAATTTTTTTTTTTGACAGATTTGATTTCTACATTTCATATAGACCAGGTACACAAAACATAAAGACTGACTCCTTATCTCGCATGTTTGAAGACCTGACTACTGAAACTCCCCCACATTCCATCATACCCTCTAATCGTTTCATTGGTTTAACCACTTCTTTCAGACAATTGCTCTCTCAGACTACATCTAAAGATGTATCCCATCTACCTAAAGGAATTCTAAGGCAATCAGATGGTGTATACACCTACAAGAATAAATTATACGTTCCTCCAAAATTACAGTTGTCACTACTCAAACAACTTCATGATTCTCCATTAGCTGGCCATCCTGGAATCACTAAAACGATTCATCTCGTTAAAAGACATTATTGGTGGCCCCATTTGGCTAAAATGGTGCATGATTATGTCAACTCCTGCGAGATCTGTGCCAGTAACAAACTTTCAAGAAAACCTCCCTTCGGTCTTCTAGCTTCCATCCCAATACCAAATAGACCATGGGAGGTTGTATCAATGGATTTCATAGTCGACCTTCCTAGATCAAACGGTGCAAATACCATTATGGTAACAGTAGACCTATTAACAAAAATGGCACACTTCATTCCCTTAAAAAACTTACCAACCTCTCTTGAGACAGCAAAGGCCTTTATTAACAATGTTCTCAAACTTCATGGTTTACCCTCTCAGATTATTTCAGACCGAGGATCCCAGTTCATCTCCAAATTCTGGAAAGCTCTATGTAATACCTTAAAGATTGATCACTGCATGTCCACCGCTTACCATGCCCAGACAAATGGACAGACGGAACGCATTAATCAGATCTTAGAACAGTATTTACGGTGCTATTGCACCCACCTTCAGGATGATTGGTTTCAACTACTTCCCCACGCTGAATTTGCGTATAATAACTCTACCAGCTCCTTATCTCAATTTTCACCATTCTATGCGAACTATGGTTTTCACCCAAATAGTATACCATCCTCTTCCCTCTCAAACAACGTCCCTGCAGTTGAACATTATCTTGCTAATTTAAAGAAGATACTCCCTATTTTACGTTCAAATTTAGAAGCTGCCCAGCTACAACAAAAACGTAACTATGATGGTCACAGATCAGTACCTCCAGTCTACAAGGTGGGCGATTTAGTGTGGCTTTCCACCAGAAACTTACGCTTAAACTTACCCTCGAAAAAACTAGGACGTCAATTCACTGGACCTTACCCTATTTCTCATGTGATTAATTCCAACGCAGTAAAATTACAGTTACCTCCAGATTGGAAAATACATCCCTCATTCCATGTTTCCCTTATCAAACCATTCATACCTAACCCATTTCCCAACATAATCTCACGGCCCCCTCCTCCGGTTGAAGTCATGGGAGAAACTGAATACGAAATTGGAAAAATTCTAGATTCTAGAAAGAGGAGCTCTGTAATTCAATATTTAATACGATGGAAAGGCTACACTCAACTTGGGTCTTGGGAGTCTTGGGAAGACTCTTCACACCTACATGCTCCTCGCCTGATCAGGCAATTTCATCGTAGGTATCCTAATCGTCCATCCCCTAATAGGGGCACTGGTGTAGCCCCCTTGAGGAGGGGAGTATGTAACGCCACTGGTGTTATGCTGTGTGAGACGAGCGCAGCCTCACCTAGTTCATACAGCTGCGCTCCTCTGTCTGCTATACCTGCGTCACTTCCGGTGCGCCCGTCCTTGCATTCCACGCTGGAACGCGGAAGCGCGTCCAGCGTGCTTTCTCCTTTCCCGCGCTCCGCGAGCTATTTAAACCTACAGTAATGACGGCAGGGTGTTCCGCTAGTCTGTTGGACCCCTGCCGTTCCCCGGGAGCCGCTCACCAGACCCCTGTGAACCTGCTGCAATCGGGCACAGACTGCTCATCCAGGACTGGAATCAGCACCCCCTTTAGCCTTCAGCTCACTCTCTCCAGACCTCAGCTTTCCAGGCTTTCCATCTCAGCCTAACAACAGACTACAGAGAGGATTCCTAACAGCCTGCACCCAGGAGACCAGTTTTCAGCTATCTCATGTGTTAACCAGCATTACCGCAAGTATCTCTATCTAACATACTATTGTCATCAGGCTATACTGTACTGAACTCCTATGGAACTTTGCCTATCATGTTACCTTATCTGTTTACTTGAGATCTGCCTGAATATACATCTGTATAAGCTGAGATTGCCTAATATTGGATTGGTTAGCACAGTATTGAACCAGAGACTCTAGTTAGAATTACAGCAACCCTCAATATATGTATTACGTGTTCACTCATAGTTTCTGGCATATTCCTCTATTGCAAAATACAAGCTTATGAATTAATAAGCTCTTTGATTGAGTTGGTACTCCATCTGAGGTTGTGATGATATAAACCATTAACTCTTAACCAGATAATAGAGTGACTAATTGGTTTACACCTGAGAAACCTCCGCAGCTGAGATCCAATTAACCAAAATATATATATATATCAGGACAGGATCGTCACATTAACACTTGTAGCTTTGGGAGCGTGGGAGCATGTGATAAGCAATGAGGGAAATGGGGGTTAAATTTAATTTCCATGACAACTAATTGGGGGGGTTACTTTCACTGCCATGATCACCAATATGGCGGAGTTAACTTTCACTGCCATGACCACCAAATCAGGGAGGGACTAGGGGGTTGCCTTTCATTGCCAGTGTCTAACAATGAGGGATGGATCAAATTTTACTGCCAGGGACCACCAATGTGGAGGGCTTAATAGTAGGGACACTAGTGATTATTAATGTGTTCACAAGTGTTGGGGATTATTATTACGTACACTGACACCAATGGTGGGGGCTAATTTTATATTTTATAATTATAATTTTATATTCATTGAATCAATTCTGGGGGTTATTATTGCACTCACTGCCACCAGTGATGGGGGTTATTGTTTTACATCTTCTTTAATGTACAAAAAAAATACAACAGGACTAAAAATTTAGGGCATTGAGGGGCCCTATTGTGTGGCCCACTGGAAGTGTCTAGGGCTGCACTTATATCAGAAAAATTCAACATAGTTGGGGGTTCAAATGATCCCCCTTCGTTCAAGGCTAGTTACTACTGAACAAAGTGTGTAATGGGCTGATAAAATCAATGGTATCCTGAGGCAAAATTAGTATGATCACTGCAGATGCTGATAATGGGTGTTACAATGTGTTACAAAGATATCTCAGTTAAATGCAAATAAGTGCAAATATTTTCAGAAAATCCCTAGCTCATAGTGAAGGGCCTCTATGTATAATGTCAGTAGTACCAGCTCCCTTGCAAAAAATAAATAGATGTTGATAAAGACAGCATTGTAAGCTTAACGGTATTGTCTTCATTCCTATATTACAGTGTATGTTTCTACTCAGTTTTTTTTTTTTTTTACTTTAGGATTTGTTATAGTTCTGCTTTAGAGGTGGGACTGTTTTAAAAAAAAATATTTGATTGATTTCCCACTTATTATTCTTATTAATACAATTCTTAGTCACTTTTCACTGTATGTACATGCCTCTCTTAAAAGTCCTGCAGTTCTCCTCTGTACCGTTGGGTTGTCAAATGTAGGCTCTAGCTGCTGTCACTGACTAAATTATTATGAATCAGGGCCAATCTAGTCTTTTTGATCTGGGGGTGTAGTAAAAAAAAAAAAAAAGTCAGAGGGGCATACTGTCAACATATGCTCATCTTATCCTCTCAAGCTATCTCCTCTCTATTTTTCTGTCTCCCCAGCAATCCTCACTGGCACTGGCTGTGTGTGAGTCACTGACAGTATGTCACATAGTGTGACACAGTGTGACAGAGATACAGGGAACCATTATTCCCTGTTCACTCTGCACGCATCAGTACCATGAGTCACGTCACAGAAGTAACACCAGGGAACGCTAGTTCTCGGTGTCTCTACATGGCTGCGACAAAATGCATGTGTTAAGCCTGTGCTTCTTAACCTTTTTTCAGTCAAAGCTTGCTTTAAAAGTATGCAAAATCATGAGGATCCCAAGGCCAATTTGTATTTATTGGGCTGAAGAACACTGACATCTGTAGCAGATGATGATATCACCCTCTCCTTGGTGACACATGAGGCACATGAGAGTCCCTTTATCACATCACAGACAGTCATCTTCACATCAGAATCCCCAACACATCAAAATCCCCCTTTAACACCAGAGCAGGACTTCCATCCTATTCTAAATCCCTGCCTAGGATCAATGATTTGACTGGCTGTGTGCTGTCATCTGGCCTCTCAATTTCCTAAAACAATTGTTACTGTTCCTTGGGAGGCACAGCTTTCCCAAGCAACTTCCTAGATCTGGCCATGTTAGGAATTCTTTATTTTGCTGTAGACTTTATTGATTGATGCTCTCTTTATACCAAGAAGCCTTTAGTGCTTGTTCACAAGGTGGATCGCTTTTCACACAGTAGTGCAGGCGTATCTGACAGGAATTCAGAAGGCAATAGTGCAGCCTCCTAATTGCCTTTTGTTTTAACAGCTGAACAGGCTTTTTGAATGGGACTATCATGCCATAACCATGAGCATTGCTTTCTCTGAAATTCCTAGTTACCTGGCTGCTATACTGATCCAATGGCTTCAACACATTCTGAGATACTGACAAGTACAATGGGAAGTCAGAACTTCAGATGCATATAAGATCCCAAAGGAAACAAGCTGATAGAATATGGAATCTGACTTCTCCTGGAAATGCTAGTTGTCTTTCTGCCATACCAGTCATTGGCTTCAGTATTTTTGAGGCGCTGACCAGGAGCTAGTATTCAGATCAAAAGCTTTGACTTTCTAAAGCATCGTACACATGCTTAGATTTTCGGACGACCGAACATCGATTTTTTTCTATGGCATGCTAGTCTCATGTAGAAAGTGAAGAAGTTTTCGTACGACAGAATACAACTTCAGAAGTGGCACAATTTGTTGTATGTATTCTTTCGCATGGGTAGTCTTGCTCTTATGATTTTTTTCATACGAAAACCCTACTAATGAAACGAAAATCGAACTTTAAGTTCACATCCGACAAAAAATTTATAGTCTGCACATCCAGTTTTTGCCTGACGAAAAAAGCGTAATCGGCTGTCGAAAGCACCGGACTAACGATCCGAAAATCGGCAGACAGCTCGACATACAAATTTTTCCATCCGATTTTCGTATCGTGTGTAGGGGCCTTAATCCTCATGAATTTTCCACAACAGTTTCTAAGAAAGTATTGAAGCCAGAGAAAGCTAGGCAATTAGTATTCTACCAGATTTATATGCAGTGCTCAGCATAAACGAGTACACCCCAACAGATTTGTCAGGAAAACTTTACTTTACCTTTCAGAATCAACATTTTCTATAGGACACTATACTTATTACAAAATACTCCCACAAATGCAGGCTAGTGATTGCAACAAATATTTGTTAATTTGCACACACAAAAAAGTTTTTTTCCTAACAAATTAATTCAAGATCATGTTGTAAAAATGAATACACCCCAAAGAAAGTCTTTGGAGCAAAGCTAAATTTAACAAGAATTCAACTACAGGTGAGTCTAATTTTTCATTAAACAGATGTTCAGTAGACAGTTGATTGTAAAAGGGTGTTACTTAACCAGAGCTTTTTTTCTCAGAAAATAGGTGCAGGAACTCAACCACGACCCCGTTCAGATTTCACAAACAGTAGAAGGGTCTTAAAGGAGCATTAAATACCAGGAATGCATTACATCAGAATGCAGAGTTCAGGTGGTTACACACAGAGTGCAGAGCTTGTCACTTGTAAACACAGAAACCAGACTTATGTGTTTACAAGTGATTGTGGTGAGCGGTCTGAGCCAGAGGTGGTGGAACTGAGTTCCCCCAAGTTCCCCCTGAAAAAAATCCCTGTACTTAACAAAGAAAACCCCTTCTCATTTCATGCTGTCAGCAATGGCACCACATGGAAGAGAAATGTCACAAGGTCATAAAAAAAGAATTTCTTTACACAAAAATGTGAAGGCTACGGGAAGATCAGCAAAGCTTTACTTATCAGTCAGAAAACGGTAACAAAAGTGATACAAAAATGTAACAACGATGGAACTGCAACCATCTCACAAAGAAGTCCAGGCTGTCCATGGAAATTAACACCTCAACAGGAGCCTCTTCTGATGAGAAGGGTTGAAGAAAATCACAATGTAGGTTCACTGCAGTTAGCTAAAGAAGTAGAAAGCCACACTGGGGTGATTGTTTTCCATGACACAATACAACGTACACTGCAGAGGAATGGCATGCATGGGTGTCCTCAATGAAGGAAGTCTCTCCTGAATCCCATGCACAAAAAAGCCTGCCTAGAATTTGCCAAGCCCATGCTTAAAAGAAGAATACTACTGGGACTCTGTACTCTGGAGTTATGAGACAAAGATAAATGTTTTTGGAACTGATGGCTTCAAAACTGTAAAGCGTTGAAAAGGTGAGGAGTACAAAGAAAAAAGCATGGTGCCTATAGTGGTGGTGGCGGTGTCCTTCTGTGGGGATGCATGAGTGCTGCTGGTGTCAGGGAGCTGCATTTCATTGAAGTTTTTGGATTTAAAGATGTATAGCTCTAGATTCAAAGAGAAGATGCTACCTTCTCTCTGTGCCCTTGGTCGTCATACACTTTTCCAACATGACAATGATCCAAAACACACATTTATGGCCACTGTTGGATTTCTGAAGAAGAACAAGGTGAAAATGATTCAGTGGCCAAGTTTGTCTTCTGATCTAAATTCAGTAGTTGAGATAAAACCAGAGCATCGGGGGGTCTCACTGGTAAACGGCAAAACACATGGGTCTGATTGTCCCTGAGGACATGACCATCCTTTGCGGCTGATGACATCTCGCGGCTCAGCGCCACCACTTTACTTGGAAGCACATGCATATGCAACAACCTGTGATCCAGACACCAAGGCTACCACACTGACCCGAGGCTCCCATCGAGCCTACCACATTGACCCGAGGCTCCCAATTTCACACCTTTTAACTCTTGGAAACAACGTTGCTGGAAGGTCAATCCCATATATAGGGGGGTGCACGGACCGAGTGTTTGCACCTACCTGTTGCTGCTCCAGGAACCATGAGTTATCCCCAGCAGGGAAACGTGCCACTTATTTACTTGTCAGACTGATGTGATTTGATGGTCACAAACAATTGCCAGTGTGAACCCAGTCAGGACACCTGCCGAACCTGGAGGCAGTGTCCCTCCATTAATGGCACTGTACGAGTTTAGCCTTAATCCACCAGGATTTGCATGTTTTAGTGGACTTTTAGCCACCATCCACCAGGATTTGTATGTGTTTACATGCACAAACATACAGGTGGTTCTCAAAAAATTAGCATATTGTGATAAAGTTCATTATTTTCTGTAATGTACTGATAAACATTAGACTTTCATATATTTTAGATTCATTACACACAACTGAAGTAGTTCAAGCCTTTTTATTGTTTTAATATTGATGATTTTGGCATACAGCTCATGAAAACCAAAAATTCCTATCTCAAAAAATTAGCATATTTCATCCGACCAGTAAAAGAAAAGTGTTTTTAATAAAAAAAAGTCAACCTTCAAATAATTCTGTTCAGTTATGCACTCAATACTTGGTCGGGAATCCTTTTGCAGAAATGACTGCTTCAATGCGGCGTGGCATGGAGGCAATCAGCCTGTGGCACTGCTGAGGTGTTATGGAGGCCCAGGATGCTTTGGTAGCGGCCTTAAGCTCATCCAGAGTGTTGGGTCTTGCGTCTCTCAACTTTCTCTTCCCAATATCCCACAGATTCTCTATGGGGTTCAGGTCAGGAGAGTTGGCAGGCCAATTGAGCACAGTAATACCATGGTCAGTAAACCATTTACCAGTGGTTTTGGCACTGTGAGCAGGTGCCAGGTCGTGCTGAAAAATTAAATCTTCATCTCCATAAAGCTTTTCAGCAGATGGAAGCATGAAGTGCTCCAAAATCTCCTGATAGCTAGCTGCATTCACCCTGCCCTTGATAAAACACAGTGGACCAACACCAGCAGCTGACATGGCACCCCAGACCATCACTGACTGTGGGCACTTGACACTGGACTTCAGGCATTTTGTCATTTCCCTCTCCCCAGTCTTCCTCCAGACTCTGGCACCTTGATTACCGAATGACATGCAAAATTTGCTTTCATCCGAAAAAAGTACTTTGGACCACTGAGCAACAGTCCAGTGTTGCTTCTCTGTAGCCCAGGTCAGGCGCTTCTGCCGCTGTTTCTGGTTCAAAAGTGGCTTGACCTGGGGGAATGCGGCACCTGTAGCCCATTTCCTGCACACGCCTGTACACGGTGGCTCTGGATGTTTCTACTCCAGACTCAGTCCACTGCTTCCGCAGGTCCCCCAAGGTCTGGAATCGGTCCTTCTCCACAATCTTCCTCAGGGTCCGGTCACCTCTTCTCGTTGTGCAGCATTTTCTGCCACACGTTTTCCTTCCCACAGACTTCCCACTGAGGTGCCTTGATACAGCACTCTGGGAACAGCCTATTCGTTCAGAAATTTCTTTCTGTGTCTTACCCTCTTGCTTGAGGGTGTCAATGATGGCCTTCTGGACAGCAGTCAGGTCGGCAGTCTTACCCATGATTGCGGTTTGGAGTAATGAACCAGGCTGGGAGTTTTTAGAAGCCTCAGGAATCTTTTGCAGGTGTTTAGAGTTAATTAGTTGATTCAGATGATTAGGTTAAGAGCTCGTTTAGAGAACCTTTTCATGATATGCTAATTTTTTGAGATAGGAATTTGGGGTTTTCATGAGCTGTATGCCAAAATCATCAATATTAAAACAATAAAAAGGCTTGAACTACTTCAGTTGTGTGTAATGAATCTAAAATATATGAAAGTCTAATGTTTATCAGTACATTACAGAAAATAATGAACTTTATCACAATATGCTAATTTTTGGAGAACCACCTGTAGACTGCCATGGGCCAGACCAATAAACTTACACCACACAGGGCTGCCGATACTTACACCTGTAATTTGCATTATGGGTTCATAGCCACTAGATCTGGTTCATCTTAGCTGCTACCCACACTTTCCATAAACTATATCTGACAATTGCAGTAACATCAGTGTATGCTGTGACATACAATTCCCTGCCCAGCTGATCTAGTCTATTTGGGGAATTAAGAGGCCCAGATGTCCACTGTGAGTTGTAGAGCTGTCTAAGGGCTGACACCAGGGCAGAGACCTTGGGCTCCTTCAGACCCCACACACAGTTTTTTACCCTTGAGCTGGCATAGTCAGTACCCCAGATTTAAGTGGTATTACAGTGTGCTTGACTTTGGATGTGGCTGTACACCTGGGCATGTATTTTATGTATGACAACATTGTCCACTTTTAATTATTGTCTATTGCCTATTACCGTATTTATACCGAGCGCAGTACACTCGTGTATCTTCGGGCAGTCTCGGCGCCTCTCGCGCTGACGTCCTGAGCGTACAGGACGTCAGCGCGAGAGTTGCCGAGCCTGCCCGACGATACACGAGTGTACTGCGCTCGGTATATGTCGGCGCAGTATTCAAACTCGGCGCGGGAAACGAGCAGGGAGGACGCGAGATCGCCGCAGAAGGATGCCGGACCCGACGAAGAGGACACCCGAAGCCGCAGACGAACGCCGGACCCGACGAGGCCGCTAATGGATGCCACGCAAGACACCAAAACTGTAAGTACAAAACATTTTTTTTCCACAGCAATTTGGGCAACTTTAGGGGTGCGCACTATACGCGGGAGCGCGCTATACCCCGATAAATACGGTAACTATTATTATACTTTTTCTATATACTGATCAATAAGGTTTTTTCAAGGAGAAACCACTGGCTGCACTATTCCCTCTTTATACTTTTTGAACTACTTATAGGTCCTTCCTATTACCTTTGTTACTCCTGATCTGAACCCAGTCAAACACCTATGGGGAATTCTGAAGAGACTCTCCATCCAGCATGCAGGATCTAAAAGAGGTTGTTCTTGAAGAATGGAAAAAGATAGATGTTGCAATATGTCACCAACTTGTTCATTCCATGCCTAGAAGACATGGTACTGTCCTTACAAATCATGGTGGTCATACAAAATACTAGATGTAGTTTTTGTTGTGGGGTGTATTAATTTGTGCATCAACTTATTTGAGTAAGACTGAAGATGTTGTAATCTTAGTCATATTGTTAACTTTACGTTCATGTCATGAGCTAAACAAATGTTCTATAAAACTCCGTTTTGTAAAAAAATTTAAAAAAAAAACAATTGTTCTTGTGTTCATTGAGATATTGATTCAAATCTTACTTTTTAAAAGGGGTGTACTCATTTATGCTGAACACACAAGGTTAGCAATGTAAGCTTCTGTGTTTTACTCAGTATGGTTTTACTTTAAAGCATACCTAACCCCAAAAACAAAACTGAAGTATGTTTGCAGCTTACTAGTCCATAGAAGTGGCTGCATTCATTTATAAAGAGGAGAAACGTAGACATGTTGGAAGTCCAGTCTGTGTGACATCCATTGCTTGCTATGCTGATACTGTGCGGAAAAAACATGTAGGCATGAGGGGATAGGCAGTGCTATTTGCATATTTACCAGGTTAAAAAATTGGGGAAAAATCTGAAAAAAATGTAATCCAAGCAGTCATCTGGTAAGCTGCAACATAGAAAGGCATTCAGTGCCCTCTTGTGTTCTTATATAGGTCATGAATACTTAAAAATGTATCTTTTATATTAACAACCAGTTTACATGCACCAGATATTCCTAGTGTCTAAACAGCTTCGCTGAATGATGGAAACACTAGTGTATCTGGATGGTCTATCCACTTTGGCAGGTACTACGTTATACAGATTGTAACACTTGTACACTGTACATAAATGTATAACAATTTCTAAAGTTCACTATATAAATAAATAGATATATTATTGTATAGGGGATTTACAATATATAGTATGTGTTGGCTAGTGTTTGTACCAGAATTTTTCTACTACCTATATTGTTTAATTTGGATGTGGAATGCAACATATGAAGAAAGGTTCACATCTAAAATTCTAGGTTAAATGCTTGTTGCTTGAAAAGCAGTTTTACTTACTCGATCCCCACTCCCCCACCAGCCAGCAAACCCCTATGCTCTGGTGGTAGACTGGTGGTGGTTCTCACATTCAGTGTAGGACTTTGGACCCTGCATTGTACTAGATGACATCAGTAGACCTGCAACCACAGAAACATAGGGTAGAAGAGGTTCTGGGGACAAGTCTAGCAGTGTGGAGGGAGTCTATGGGAGTAGAAGATCAAGACCTAAACAAGCATTTCATTCCTGCAGTGCAGGGGCAGCCCCATTTCAACAGAGGATTTTTATTTTCCCTTTTTGCTTTAAGCTGCCATACACACATGGCAGATTCTTTCCTGCTGGCTATTGCATTTTGACAGCTGTCTCCAGCGGCTGTCAGATTACCTGTCATCAAGCGCCCAGAGGCGATTCAGTTTGCATGTGCCGCGCTATATAAGTTTTTCATTCATTCATTCATTCAATGCCCGCATCTTGTTGGATGCAGCAATGTTCCAATTGTTTCCTTTGACAAAAATCATTTGAGTAATCAACTCATGTCGGCAGTTGGGAGCTGCCAATAAGGACACATAGGGCTTGAATTTAAGCCAATTCACCATAAATTAGACAGAATTTGTGTTGTGAATTTCTGAGAAAGTCTAGGCTATGCACTCTATACCCATTCCCACATGACAAGATTTGGGTCTAGCAATTGGCTTACCCAAAAGTACTGGCTATTCTTTCAGGCTCCATGGGGCAGATCAAAATAAAATAATTTTTTAGGAAATCTAAAGGGGATGTAAACCTTGTCAATAATCTTATCTTATTTGGTCCCCTTTGTTCTGTTACATATACCATAGAAAGTGTGTTGTTATGATGATGCTTACAGTGCTCCTGCAAAGTGAATAACTTGATCTTCCTGGTAGGTGGAATATACAGTGCCTTGAAAAAGTATTTATACCCCTTGGAAGTTTCCACATTTTGTCATGTTACAACAAAAAACATAAATGTATTCTATGTGATAGACCAACACAAAGTGGCACTAATTGTGAAGTGCAAGGAATATGATAAATGGTTTCCAAAATGTTGTACAAATAAATATCTGAAAAGTGTGGCGTGCATTTGTATGCAGCCCCCTTTATTCTGATACCACTAACTAAAATCTAGTGGGGCCAATTGCTTTCAGAAGTCACCTAATGAGTAAATAGAGCGCACCTGTGTGTAATATAATCTTAGTATAAATACAGCTGTTCTGTGAAGCCCTCAGAGGTTTGTTAGAGAACCTTCGTGAACAAAAAGCATCATGAAGGCGAATGAACACACCAGACAGGTCAGGGATAAAGTTGTGGAGAAGTTTAAAGCAGGGTTAGGTTATAAAAAAATCTCAAGCTTTGAACATCTCACAAAGCACTATTCAATCCATCATCTAAGAATGGAAAGAGTTTGGCACAACTGCAAACCTACCAAGACATGGCCGTCCACCTAAACTGACAGGCCCGGCAAGGAGAGCATTAATCAGAGAAGCAGCCAAGAGGCCCGTGGTGACTCTGAAGGAGTTGCAGAGACCCACAGCTCAGGTGGGAGAATCTGTCCACAGGACAACTATTAGTCGTGCACTCTGCAAATTTAGCCTTTATGGAAGAGTGGCAAGAAGAAAGTCATTGTTAAAAGAAAGCCATAAGAATTCCCATTTGCAGTTTGTGGGGGACACAACAAACATGTGGAAGAAGTTGCTCTTGTCAAATGAGACCAAAATGTAACTTTTTGGCCTAAAAGCAAAGTGCTATGTGTGGCAGAAAACTAACACTGCACATCACCCTGAACACACCATCCATCCCATGGTGGTGGCAGCATCATGTTGTGGGGATGCTTTTCTTCAGTAGGGACAGGGAAGCTAGTCAGAGTTGATGGGAAGATGGATGGAGCCAAATACAGGGCACTCTTAGAAGAAAACCTGTTTGAGTCAGCAAAAGACTTGAGAATGGGGAGGAGGTTCACCTTCCAGCAGGACAATGACCCTAAACATAAAACCAGAGCTAAGATGGAATGATTTAGATCAGGGGTCTCCAAACATTCTAAACAAAGGGCCGGTTTATTGTCCTTTAGACTCTTGGAGGGCTGGACTTTGGCCAGCGGGAGTAGAAATTTTCCTGGCATCATTGTTAGTGAACATCTGGTATTAGGGGGAGGAATAGTGCCCCATTGCTGGTATCATAGAGGGTAATAGTGCTCTATTAGTTGTGTCAGTGGGAGAAATGGTGCTCCATTGTTGGTGTCAGATGGCAGAATAGTGTCTCTCGTATCAGTGGGAGGGATAGTGCCCCAAGGGCCGGATAAAGGCAAGCAAAGGGCCGCAGTTTGGAGACCACTGATTTAGATCAAAGCATATTCATGTGTTAGAATGGCCCAGTCAAAGTCCAGACCTAAATCCAACTGAGAAATTATCCAAAGCCTTGAAAATTGCTGTTTGCAGATTCACAAGAATGTGCAAAAATGTCACTTTCTAGATGTGCAAAGCTGGTAGAGACATCCCCAAAAAGACATGTAGCTGCAATTGCAGTGAAAGGTGGTTCTACAAAGTATTGACTCAGGGGGGCTGAATACAAATGAAAGCCAAACTTTTCACATATTTATTTGTATACAAATTTTGAAAACCATTGATCATTTTCCTTCCACTTCACAATTATGTGCCACTTTGTGTTGGTCTAATACATGAAATCCAAATAAAATATATTCACATTTTTGGCTGTAATATGACAAAATGTGGAAAATGAAAAAGGGGTATGAATACTTTTTCATGGAACTGTAGGATTACTTTACATTTTTAAACAAGGCATGGATTTTTCTGCTGTTGGGTAAGCATAAAAAAAATTGTATACATTTGAAGTTTGAAAGAAATCTTTGGATGTCTTTCATTTCTCACAATAGGTTAAAAAAAAAAAACGACATACTACGGATTATTCATAACAATATTTTTTTATCAATATATTTTTTATTTTATTTTTCCATTTGATGAAGGATTATAGTTACCACATGCACAATGTTTGAACAGTTGTTTGGTATTTTGTATGTATAAGCCAATTTATAAGGATTATCATACATGTTATGGCTCCTTAAATGAATATCCTCAGGCTAGAGATAACTGTGGATTCAGTGAGGAAGCAGGAAAAGTAGCTGTTTGACGTGGTTATAAGATAGCACTTTATTAAACAAAATAATGACTTATAGGAAAATAAGGCTTTCAACCGTTACATTTTGTTTCATAAAACAAAATAATTATTCCACACCTACGTGATATTTCACTGAATTGGACAGTTTTAGAGGAAAATTATTCTGGGATAAAATAATGAATGGAGTTAAAACTCATCTATCTTAGTGAATTAAGGTTAAAGCATTTGTCAAACATGTCACAAGTGCATTTACAATCTGTTTCCATAGAGCTCTGTTCACGTAGCTCAGCTGCCCACACTGATCCAGATCCATCTGAAAAATGCACTGCAAAAAAACAATTATTTTGAACATATTTGTTACACACAAAAATAAAACACGTATTTAAAGGATAACATTTACAACACATTCACGTTGTGGATATACTGCATATATATCTATCCATTGTCACTAAACACCTTTGCAAATAAAACCTCTTAGCACCAGACCAGTGTAAACATTGCTTTATTTGCATTTTCTCTGTTTGCATTCTGCATCTTTTGGAATACAGAAGGCAACTCAATTATAGGTCAGGACCAAAAACATCTGTTTGATTAAAGCGTAGTTCCACCCTCATTTACTTATTTTTTTTCACAGGCACCTGTTCTGTTGTTATTAATGTCATTGTCTAAATGATATTTTCAAAAAAAAGTTTTTTCTTTTTTTTTTAAAACTAACCTTTGTGTTTTCTTTCTCAAACACTTCCATCTTGCTTGCGGGCATGTGAAGCCCACTAGGATTCTTTTCCGGGAGAAGGGGCTGCTGGCTACCCAGCATGCACCTCCCGATCTCACAAATGCGCATAAAACACACGGCACAGCGCGATGCTAAGAGGCGGCAATGCCCACTGACTCCTGAGAATCATGACACACATCTCCCCGGAGCCAGTGCACCGCAGGAAATTACGTACATCACCGTGGAGGGAGGAAACAGGAAGAGATAAAGAAAGCCTTGGAAACAAGGTAAGGAAAGAGAAAAAAATGCCTAATGCTGTTTTTATGGTCAGTTCAGAAGCGGATGATGTGAAGATTAAAAAGTGGGTGGAACTCTGCTTTAATATCCAGGGGCCCAAATGATAAATGAATAAATAGATCACAAATAGCAAAAGACAGAAGCTTCTGCTTATTTCTTCATCCTATATAATGATAATAAATATATTATTAGATCGATCCCTGATGACTTTCATGTCCTCATTCCTAGTCTACAAACATACTGATCCCTACATTGTAGGGTGAAGCCTGCAGAAGACTGTAAACAAAGCAACGTTTACATTGAGCTAAAGCAGAACTACATGAAATACAGCCCTTTTAAAAAATATGCTGGTTTATAGAGGTTAAGTCCAAGGAGATTTATGCTACCTGATGGACTTTTACATTTTATTTACAATTTACATTTTTACTAAGCACCGGGAGTACAGCTATCACTATACTTCCAGTACTCTGACAGGAGAGATACCTACACAGCAGCTGCACTGCCTGTTCATACCCCTTTGCTGAGGATGAGTTTACATAATATAAAACCTACTTTGACTGGGCAAGCAGAGAGGAGGGATGAAGTGGCTGAAAACAATGGAGCAGAAATGTATACATGATTAACAGCACCACCCAATGGCAAGTGGAAGCTGCAAATGAAAACAAAATTTCAGCATTTCTATAAATAAACTGTAAAGCCACATCTAGAATGTTCTAGAATGTTTTGTCATCACATTGTACAAAGAACACAGGGTTCATGGTCGTGGACAACTAAATTATACAGGCGTATAAGACGACTTTCTAAACCCTTAAAATCTTCTTAAAAGTCGGGGGTCGTCTTATACGCCGGGAACCTATCATCTTACCTTACCAGAATCGCGGCCGTACGATTTTTCAAAAGCCGCGCCTCCAACGTCTTCTGTTCCGTGATAGGCGGAAACAATCAGCTTCCCAGGAGGCACGGTGTTCAGTGTCCGCCTATCACGGAGGCCCTCTCGTCCTGCGTTTAGTGTCCGCCTATCACGGAGGCCCTCTCGTCCTGCGTTTAGTGTCCGCCTATCACGGAGGCCCTCTCGTCCTGCGTTTAGTGTCCGCCTATCACGGAGGCCCTCTCGTCCTCGGACGAGAGGGCCTCCGTGATAGGCGAACACTGAACACAGTGCCTCCTGGGAAGCTGAGTGTTCCGCCTATCACGGAACAGAAGACGTCGGAGGCGCGGCTTTTGAAAAATCGTACGGCCGCGATTCTGGTAAGGTAAGATGTTAGGTTACACGGCCGCGATTCGCATCGGATAAGGTAAGGGCACGGTCTGGTCATGTAATGGGGCAGGTCTGGTCATGTAATGGGGGCGCGGTCTGGTCTTGTAATGGGGCACGGTCTGGTCATGTAATGGGGCACGGTCTGGTCATGTAATGGGGCAGGTCTGGCATGTAATGGGGCACAGTCTGGTCATGTAATGGGGCAGGTCTGACATGTAATGGGGCACAGCCTGGTCATGTAATGGGGCAGGTCTGGCATGTAATGGGGCACAGTCTGGTCATGTAATGGGGCAGGTCTGGCATGTAATGGGGCACAGTCTGGTCATGTAATGAGGCAGGTCTGGTCATGTAATGGGGCACGGTCTGGTCATGTAATGGGGCACAGTCTGGTCATGTAATGGGGCACAGTCTGGTCATGTAATGGGGCACAGTCTGGCATGTAATGGGGCACAGTCTGGCATGTAATGGGGCACAGTCTGGCATGTAGTGGCATAGTTTGGCATGTAATGGTGGCACCGTGAGGTGAGGCATGACTAGTAAGAATGGGGTAGTCTTATACGGTGAGTATATCCCAAAACCAACATTTTGGCTGGAAAATTAGGGGTCGTCTAAAATACGGTACATTAAAACTTAGATAGTTCAGGAAAAAAATATCCAAAGCCAGTATAAAAATATGACTTATGAATGTTTTATCCCAAGAACTATACAAAGGACAAGGGGTGTCCTGGCCTCGCCCCCCCGTACTCCTGGAGTCTATGGGTGGTTATCCAGGCAGATGACCTTTTTCTGCGCACACAATAATAGACTGCCATCTCTTGTCTGTGTCTTTTATTGGCACGTTGCAGATTTTAATATTTGTGTGAATGACACATGTGATATGCAGTAAAACTGAAAAAAACAAGAATATTATAACATTAGGATACAATAGTAAACATCACATAAAATAATAACTGAAATGACTAATTCCCTTTCCTAATAGCCTGTGAAGGAGGAAAGGGAAGATTGCTTACCTCCGATGCCATGGATGGGGAGAGATAGCATCTAGGCTGCTGCCATGAGATTGAACATGCTGATCCCATCACTTCCTGACTAAAGAGGATGTGATGATTTTACATCACATCCTTAAGTGGCTGGATGGCTTTGTTATAAACTATATTAATGTTTGGCCAGTAGGTGGCGCAAGCATAACAGCTAATCTGGAACAAACATAATTTAGTCCGCCCGATGATGGTGGAAAGCTCACTGAGGAGAAACAGGAAGTGAGAAATTCAGAAAAAGAAAAAAAACATTTCGAAGGGAAATCGAAGGGAAAGGTAAGTGAACCAACAATGACAATGCACTAGCTTAAATGAACCTATTTAGAAAATAAAAAACAAACCTTTACAACCCCTTTAATAATCCAACATCACAATATACAAATTAAATGACAAGGTGAATTCTCTTTTCTGAACCGAGAGAGAGAGAGAAAGGTATGCTGGACATAACAAGATGACATCAGTAGTATATAAAATAAGCTTTTCCACCAGTTTAGCCAGGGTTCTTTATATCAAGACTGTTTAAAATCTGCAGATTTTTTTTATTATTTGAAGTAGTTTTATCATATAAAGTAGCAATGTCTAAGAGAGCAATACTCTGATCCAGAGAATTGATCATTATTATCCAAAGAGGAGGGGTTGTCTTCGTCTTTACCAAAGTTGTGAGGAAGGTGAACCTTATGGAAATTAATGCTTTATCATCCCTATATACACTATTTCAAAATACGCCTCAACTGCTCCGACAAGCAGGAGATTTATTCTCTTGATAATCAAACCAATTCAAAGGGATCCTGGGGCGAAATGCTCTTGCAGATATTATCCCCATCCTTTTGCATCTCCTTACTTAGTGTTGCTACAAACAGCATATGGCTCCATCCTTGTCAAAATAACCAATAGCACAATTGCCTTATGCTTTGCAGGTGTAAAAAACACCATAGAGAAGTACTAAAATACATAAATGTTAAAAAGGTTAGTCAAATGACTTGCCTTTAATTATCAGAACTCCGGAATAAATTTTTTCTGTCTGGCGCAGAAACGCAAGAAGGCTACTAGGTTTATATAACATATGCTAGTGTAGTAGCTGCTGGCACGTGTTGTCCCTGGTACCAAAAAGGTTGGGAATCGCTGATATAAAGTATTCCTTAAGGTCTCAAGATAAAATATCAATGTCATCATCACTCAGTATGTCAGTGTTATCTGACCAAATAACATGCTGCCAAGGTTAAAGTTGTCTACCTCTCTTTACATTCATCAGCGAATCCTTCATTTGTAGCAATTACAGCTTGGCATATCTTTGACATCTAGTGGTTGTGTCTGTCAGTCCATCAGATACAGCACTCCACATTCCCAGTAAATAGATTTTTTTCAAAGGTTAGAAGTTAAATGCCATTTTATTGACCCTCGGTAGATAAAGCTAAATAATAACCCTCAGTTCACTTGCAAATGTCCTAGGACCACTTATTCGGCAATACTTGCCTCAGGTACATTTCTCTGTGGGTATAGTTCTTGTCTATGGCTGGTTAGAAAGATGGGTGACAGTCACTTTTTTTTAGATTTTTAAAGATTTTATTGCACCAATGTGTAGAAAAATAAGAAGGGTCACAGACCCAAAGGGTCCTATTTAAAGGAGAAGTGCAGCCAAAGCTTGTTTGACTGTACTTTTCCTGTGGATCACAGGAGTGCAGTTCATTCTGCACTCCTGTGGCCCATTTTTGGCAGACAATGGTGCCGAAGCCCAGTGTTGACTGAAGACACATAGCTAGATTCATAGAGAGTTACGCCGGCGTATCAGTAGATACGCTGTCGTAACTCTGAATCTACGCTGTCGTAAATTTAAGCGTATTCTGGAAACCAGATACGCTTAAATTAGGCTAAGATACGAGCGGCGTATGTATCCTACGCCGTTGTATCTTAGGGTGCATATTTACGCTGGCCGCTAGGTGGCGCTTCCGTTGTTTTCCATGTCGAATATGCAAATAAGGAAAAGATACGCCGATTCACGAACGTACGTCCGCCCGTCGCAATTAGTTACACCGTTTACAGAAGACGTACGCCGGCGTAAAGATAAAGCTGGTCTTTAGGTGGCGCAGCCCATGCAAAGTATGGACGTTGGAACGAGCGTATCTTTTTACGCCGTTTGCGTAAGTCGTACGTGAATAGGGCTGTGCGTAAGTTACGTTCACGTAGTAGGCAGTGTTCGACGTATCTTAGGCATTCTATCCGACGCATGCGCAATGGGATACGTCCACGGACGGCACATGCCCCGTTCGTTTAAAACGTCAATCACGTCGGGTCATTGACATAAAACACGCCCCCCTGTTCCTCATTTGAATTAGGCGCGCTTACGCCGGCCCATTTACGCTACGCCACCATAACTTAGGAGGCAAGTGCTTTGTGAATACAACACTTGCCTCTCTGACTTACGGCGGTGTAGCGTATATGCGATACGCTACGCCGCCTCAAAGTTAAGCCAGTCTTTCTGAATCTGGCTAACAGAGTCGGTCAAGCTGGGGAAAGATCACAATAATGAAGTCAGGATCTGCCCACATGCCTGGACTGTCACCTGGCTCAGCCTCTCAGCAAGCCTCTGAGATCCTAAGCTGCCCGCTCCCGCCCCTTCACAGCACAACACATCAGTGAGCGAGGGGAGCAGAGCAGACAGCAGTGACTGACAGTGACCAGCTCTCTGCTCACAGAGCTCTGAGAACTGAGCTATTAGCGGCCTTTGATCACTTGGTTCTCAGTCTTAGAACCAGCGGGAGACAGATGCCTAGGTGAGTATGATTCTGAAAAAATGGAAAATAAATTCTCTTTAAAACACAATGCTTGGTCTTTTGTGTGTCTTTTTAAATTTCTGCGTCCCTCACTTACAGGGCTATACTGGCTGACCCTTGATTGTTGCATTGGCACCATGACAAATGAGGTTTAAGTGGTATCTCCAGAGCTTTTTTTCTCAGAAAATAGGTGCAGGAACTCAACCACGACCCCGTTCAGATTTCACAAACAGTAGAAGGGTATTAAAGGGGCATTAAATACCAGGATTGCATTACATACAGAGTGCAGAGTTCAGGGGGGGTTACACACAGAGTGCAGAGCTGGCACTTGTAAACACAGAAACCAGACTTCTGTATTTACAAGTGATTGTGGTGAGCGGAGGCACCAAAGGGTCTGAGCCAAAGGTGGTGGAACTGAGTTCCACCAAGTTCCCCCTGAAGAAAAGCCCTAGGTATCTCATTCGTAGTATTCTAGGCAGGACAGCAGGGAAAGTTTTCTGTGTTGTTTTCTAACTCAGTCAGTCCACAGTGCTTCTTCTAGGTCCAAAAGTAGCACCCCACAGCATCCAGTATTGTTGGGGTTTTCCCAGTAGGGGAGATCCTTGTAGTTTCCCATACTCCTGGGCAAAGCAGATGTCACAGGTACCTCAGATCTTTATTATCTTTCCCAACATTAATAGCAGGCTTCCACTGATTTCAATGGGTAGAGGTGCTTTAGGAGCGGTGTCCTGTGTTTAAATTATTTTTATTGTTTTCACATAAAATAGAAAAACTTTACATACATTCTTTAAAAGAATTCAGCAATCATTATAAAATTCACAAGTTCTTCATACATATAACAATAACATGTACATGTACAGACTACATATTACCACATTACAAAAAAAAACATTTATGTGGGTACAGGGCTAGGTCCAACCTTACGGAGCGGTGTCCTAAAGCGCCTCAAAGATGCTGCTTGAAGGACTTTTTTTAGCGTCCTGCCAGCACACCGGACAGGAGGGGCACTTTAAGTATCTATTTACTTGGCGTAACATCATCTTTCACATTATGCCAAAAAATTGGGCTAACTTTACTGTTTTTTTTTTTTTAAAACCATGAAACATTTTTTTCCAAATAAAACACTTTTCAAAAATATCGTGCAAGATAAAAAGTTACCAAAAATTGGTACTGCGCTAATTCAATAACCTGGATCAAGCGGCAACAGGAAGTGCAAAAGTGAAAAAATTAAACATTGAAAAAATGTATATGTAACACAGAACTAGTGAACAAATTGACCAATCCAACCTTGTCTCTGTGACTCAAAATGTGAAAAACAAAAGTAGTGATATCTCATCTCCAGGACCAATTGAGGTGAAAAGAAGTTTGGATTAAGAGCATAATCCGTTCCAGGAGAATGCTCGTAATCCAAAGCACTCGCATATCAAAGCATTGACTTCTATGGCATGCAATACCGCACGTGGCCAGAGGTGGGGGCACCGGAGAGACTCGGAAATACTTGGAAAGGCTCAGGGACAGCTTGGCTGAACTCAAAATACCTCAGAAAGGCTCGGAAATTTAGTATTTCTGAGTTTTTTCAAGTATTTCCGAACGGCTCCGCACCTCTGGCCAAATGCGGTATTGCACACCACTGTGGCTTGAATCCTGTGCGTTTTGCGAGACAACACTTGCAAACCAAGTCAGGATTTTTTTTTAAATGCTCGTACTGCAAAGCGCTCATTAACTGCATTACTCGCAATCCGAGGTTTCACTGTATAATGTTTGGGGGTTCTATGTCATTTTGTAGAAAAAAAATTATGATTTTTACAGAGAAATGTCAGAATTGGCAAGTGGTTAAATATATAAGGGATCCATATAGTGAACTTGGTGTTGAGTTATTCCCTTTAAGGTCATCACAGAGGACAAGGGGCATTTTTTACATCTGGAGGAAAAGAGATTTCATCTCCAAATACGGAAAGGTTTCCTCACAGTAAGAGCTGTGAAAATGTGGAATAGACTCCCTCCAGAGGTGGTTCTGGCCAGCTCAGTAGATTGCTTGAAAAAAGTCCTGGATACTTTCCTAGGTGTACATAATATAACTGGATAATAACATTTATAGGTAAAGTTGATCCAGGAAATATCCAGTTGCCTCTCAGGGGATCAGGAAGGTTTTTTTTCCCCTGCTGTAGCAAATTGGATCATGCTGTTGGGGTTTTTCACCTTCCTCTGGATCCACTGTGGGTAAAGGATTGTGTATATGGGACTGTGTTTTTGTTTTTTTTGGGTTGAGCTAGATGGAATTGTGCCCTTTTTCAACCTATGTAACTATGTTTTGGGTATGCCAACACAACTAAAGTTTTTTTTAGGAAAATTGTTTATTACAGGTACTTACTGCATATAGCACTGTTAATTTACACAGCATTTTACATATATATTTGCATATTTACATCACTCCTTGCACTCAAGGAGCTTACAATCTAAGGTCTCTAGCTCACATTCATTCATTCATACATACACATACTAGGGCCAATTTAGACACTAGCCAGTTGTCAGCATGTCTTTAAGGTGTGGGAGGAAACCGAAGTACCCAAAGGAAACCCACGCAGGCACAGGGAAAAAATGCAAACTCTGTGCATGTAGTGCCATGATTGGGATTCAAACTAACAACCCTAGTGGTGCTAGGCTGAAGTGCTAACCACTTAGCCACTTTGCTGCCCACAGTGTATGCAGTAAACTATACATAAATTATCTCAATATTAATCTTTTAAAAAAGGTAGCCTTGGCTACATTTTTAAATGAATAAAATGGCACCTTTAAAAAAAAATGAGTTTCTTTAGCGATTACAAACTTTTGAATGATTCTGTAAATTAAAAGAAAAAGACAACCTCTCTATGAATAATTGGTCTGTTGTATACCTAACAGAACTGAGGAGTCCCCTAATAGTACATGTAAAAATCTTGATGTCATGGATTTGCAATAAAGTCTGGCAGCCTATCTGATCTCCTTCTGACTGTCTTTTATCACCTTCCTCCCTGTATTGCTCCACCCTAGGCCATCCCAGGAAGCCCATATTAACATATTAACCACTGCACTGCTAGTCTGCTTGGCTGTTCAACAGTGTTTGCTCAAGTTCCTGTCTGCAGTGTGCTACGATTATCTTCCTGTGTACCGTTTTTGGCTCGTCCCTGACTTCTCCTGTTTGCCTGTGCCCTTGACCTTGTCCCTCGGTTACCCTAGTCTGCCTGTTGCCCTAACCTCGGCTTACACATCACTACAGTTTGTCCTGCCTGCTGCTTCCTCTCTCTCTCTGCAGAGCATGACCTAGGGGATCCCAGGGGTCGCGACCTGGATCCAGCTGCGGCGAAGGCCATCCTCACCACTAGAGGCTCTGGTGAACACAAAGCTGGGTCTTAGACTCCACGCCCTGGGCGATCTTGGGTTCGCTTCCTCTCTGATCGCAGCAGTCGGCTATAGGGTTCACTACCCTGTGGTGCATCCCTGACCCCCACAGCGTGCACTTGTCACCTGGCCACAGGTGACCTGACACTTGATTTTGATCGTAATACCTCACTAGGCAGGGCTATGATACATCAATTCTGCTTTATATCAAGTTGTTTATAAATTGAACGAAGGTTTGTTGCAATTCATTGATCTGAAATGACTTGTTTCTATGACATTGCAGCGAATTTATCATTTGTGCTGTAATGTTACCATATACCGCCACAACTATCCCCCACCATGATTTAATTTGCAGGTTCCCATCCACAAGCTCACTCACTTATATAAAATCTGACAGGGATCCATCTACTAATGTTTTTTTTTTCATCAGTTTCTTTCGTCTAGCTTCAGAAAGTCCTCCCTTTTCCATGTAGAAAGGAAGCAGTGCTAATCTTATGGCAGAAGTTATTTGCCATCATTCTGTACATGCACTTTTTTAAATCAAACATTATAACATCATTGGTCATTTTTCCACACCCTAATCAAGTTGTAATCTCATTCTGTGACTGCTTATGTTATATTTTCCTTTATTTGCTGCTTAATTACATTAACATTACAGAGCTATGAGTTAGAGACATTAGATTGTAAACTCCTTGAGCAGTCAATGACTTTTAAAAAGTGATGCCACATTACTATTATGGATTTGCTGCTGTGGCTTAAAGGAGTTGTAAAGGGAAAAAAAATGTTCACCTTATCTATGAATTAAGGTGAAAAAACATCTGATGATGCCGCCCCCCCCGAGCCCCTGTTTTACTTACCTGATACCTCGAAAGTCCCGCGCTCGGTCCCGAGATCCTCTTCGCCGCTCAGCCTGGCCGCTGATTGGCTAGAGCGGATGGATTGAGAGCAGCGCAGCCATTGGCTGGCGCTGCTGCCAATCACATCCAGTGACACGGTGCGCCGAGGGGCGGGGCCGAGTGATGCAGTGAGCGACTATGGCCATTCGCTGTATCACGGGAGCATGCCCGCAAGGACTCATCGCCATGCGAGCTCTCTCGCATGAATGTGATGAGTTCTTGCGGGGAGGACCAGAGACAGCCGCCGAGGGACCCCAGAAGACGTGGATCAGGGCCACTCTGTGCAAAATGAACTGCACCTTGACTAAGGCCCCTGTTCCAGCTGAAGAAAAAAAGCCCAAAAGCATGATGCTGCCACCATCATTATTCACGGTGGGTATGGTGTTCCTTTGGTGATGTGCAGTGTTTTTTTGTTTTTTTTTTGCACCAAAAAGTTCAATCTTGGTTTCATCAGACCAGAACAAGTTTTCTTACATGCTTTTGGTAGACTTCAGATGTGTTTTATCAAAATTTGGCGGAGCTTGGATGTTTTTCTTCATAAGAAAATGCTTCTGTCTTGCCACTCTACCCCATAGCCCAGACATATGACGAATATGAGAGATTGTTGTCACATGTACCACACAGACAGTACTTGCCACATATTCCGGCATTGCCTTTAATATTGCTGTAGGCCTCTTGTCAGCCTTACCGACTAGTTTTCTTCTACAATTTTGGAGGAACGTCCAGTTCTTGGTAATGTCACTGTTGTGCCATATTTTCTCCACTTGATGATGACCTTCCTCACTGTGTTCCGTGGTATATCTAACGCCTGGAAATTCTTTTGTACCCTTCTCCTGACTGATATCATTTAACAATTAGATCCCTCTGATGCTTTGGAAGCACTCTGCGCACCATGGCTTTTGCTGTAGGATGCGACTAAGAAAATGTCAGGAAAGACCTACTAGAACAGCTGAGCTTTATCTGGGGTTAATCAGAGGAACGTTAAATAATGGCAGATGTTTACTGACTCCTATTTAACATAAGTGTGAATGTGATTGCTTAATTCTGAACACAGCCACATCTCCAGTTGACCACAGTTGTCCACATGATTTTATTTTTTTATTTTTACTTCCCCCCTAAAAGATTTCAGTTTGTTTTTCGAGTGGATGGTGTACAGTTTATAGGTCACATTAAAGGTGGAAAAAGTTCTGAAATTATTTATATTTGTCTAGTTTTTTTACATCACAGAAACCTGACATTTTAACAGAGGTGTGTAGACTTTTTATATCCACTGTACATATTACTCATATTTTCTCTCTTTAGCATAAACCAGAGGAAAGAGCAAGCAGTTGAATGTCATGTTAAATCCTCCTTACCTGCTATAGCGAGACAATACAGATGATGTGCTCACTCAACTGTGCCTAGTTAAATAATTTCCTATGCTGCAGTTCATTATTTTATGCTCATAGTTATATGCTCACAATATTACAAGTTTTTTGGATTTGCTGCAGTGACCAAATCCCAATCCACATCAAATCCTTGTTTACAAGTGTCTCTCTTTGATTCGTAAAAATTGTGTTTTAACCCAACATTACCATTTTCTATGCATTACTGATTTTGCTCCCTTGATAATTATTAGTGTATGGGAGAAATTGCTTTCTGTGCCAGCTCATTACCTGCATCTTGGAACTAATTTTAAACTTCCACGATGTTATGGCAGACAGGAGACTTGAAACATTCTTGTGTTCACATTTCACCTCCTAAAACCCACTAGCAATGTAAAGGAAGCTTAGCAATGCAGGAAAAAATGTGTTCGGCCAACCTTCCAAACCCTCATTTAAAGTCAGTATATCAATCAGACTTGCAGTGCCTGACTTGTGGAAGCAATTCAGAATAGTTATTTCCTTTAAACCTAATCGCGTGCTGAGATTTGATTCCACAAAAAAGACTGATTGGCAATTTATTTTAGTCTATTTCTGTAAGTGAAGTATTTCCTTAAATTAATTTAGTCACAGATGAGTGTTGTTTAGCACAAGGCAGCAGAATTTTTTTTTTATGTTTGTTTTTTTCTTTATTTGTAATGGAAAATCAGAAGCCATCAATGTGCAACAGCTGTCAGTTTTCGCAAATACTTCTTCATCTTCTGAGGAGACTGAACCAAAACAACGAGGTCAAAGGATGATGGGATTGGTTTTACAAAGCAAAAGGGCATAGAGGGGACAAGTATGAAGACTCATGCACACCGTTTAAACCATAGGTGTCAAACACAAGGCCCGCGGGTCAAAACCAGTCCTTCAGGTCATTTCATGTGGCCTGTTACACCTCTCCTGCATTTGCAGGAGAGCTCCAGCCCTCCTCTGGTCCTACTCCAGACCCTTACATTCTGCTTTTAAGCAATGTATCCAGCTTCTTCCCAGCAGCAGCATAAGGAAAGGGGGGTGCACTGTGATGTGATGGAGAGTGGGGGACTCAACTTCTGATGGTGGGATGGCTCTTGATATCTAATGTAAAGGGGAGGGGGGGTGCTGGACATCTAATCTTACAGATACAACTGGCCCTTTGAGGGAAATCTTAATGCTGATGCGGCCCACGATGAAATTGAGTTTGACACCCTTGGTTTAAACGTTTATTCATTGATTGAATCAATGAGTGAATGCTCAAGCGCCTAAAAGTGGCTAACGTTTAGACACATTTTGATGCATTAAGGCCCATTGGGTGTTTTTTCTGCCCAAGCGTTCCAAACATTGAAAGCTTACATTTAGCCTGGATTGGAAGGGATAGAAAACATTCAGACTTGAAGTAGTTAAGGGCCCATTTATACCTATTGGTTTTATTTATTATGCACATTAGCTCATATACAAAGGTTTGTCACTGTCTCCTCATTGGTACTGCCATTTATAGTAGTGTATAAATTATTATTAAAATTGTTACTCACTATGTCCATTGCAGTATTGCCATTGGAGGGTAAGGGCCATACAGTTATTCCTCATGTTTAAACTTGAAGGGTATGTATATGGACTTCTCTGATAGCAGTTGCTCTGGACTAGATCACTAAAGGTACAAGCACCACACATTTTCTTTCCCTTATATCACAATGCTTTATTGAGAGGAGGGGACATTGTTTATTTTGATGTTCTATTTCTGATCTGGATCTTGATCACTGAGATAATATTTAATGTCAAGATTAACCAATAAAGTGCTAAATCCCATTTATTCACAATAAAGTTGTAGTTGTCCGGTTATTGGTATTGTTTAAATGTGTCAATAGATTTGGTGCTGCCTACAGTTCCTTGCACCTTAACGTATCAGAGCGCAGTTGTAACTCCCACATTTCTATCCTGAAACATTCTCTTTAAAGCACTTTTTTTATGTTGCAGTTTACCAGAGGTTTTGGGACAAGGCAAAAAACATATTTTTTAAATTGATCGCCTGGTTTTAAAAAAGGCAATTGTTTAAAAAATGTAGATACAGGCATAGTCTAGAGTAGGCGTAAGACAATGAATTTCTACCAAGTGAAATTCTCATTTTGTTGAGGATCCTCCAGCAACTGAAGTAATATAAGATATGACAAAATAACTCAACGGACTGTGTTAATTCACTCCTGTTGAGGATTCTTTACAGAAATGCTACTTCACCTCCAGTCTAATTATCAAATATAACTGCAGGTTATATTCTCACAGCTGCAAAAAAAATGTGGCATTGTACCGTTTCAATGTGAAACGCAGAATATGCCAATGTATTTGCTTTAATTGGCACCTGCAAGGCCTTTTAAATTTACATGAAGTATAAATAACGCATGCAGTCAAAAATTCCATTCAACTTTGCCATCTGCTTTATGTGTGTTCAATGAGCAAGCAGCATTTATGCCAACTGGTCTGTCATGTTCACAATGTACTCCATACTGAAACCGGAAATTAGACAGATATTTTTAAGAGTCATTCTACTTTTTTTTTATTCTATGCTGAACATGTCTGACATCTAGGTAGGCATCAGAACTTGGGCCAGTATCATCAAATACTTTACGTTCCTTGGCAAACTGTCATGGAAAATGTACTTCAAAAATGTATAAAACACCCAGATACGTAATAGTCAAATGCCCTGCAGGATTTACGTGAAATTTCTCTATGTTCAATGGTAATCCTGGATGGATGCTAAAACATTATGTGTAAGCATCTTATTCACATTCATATGCTCCCAAATACAGCACACACTAAAATCAGGTCTGGATACATCCATAATATACCCTTTAGATTAGTGGATATGCTTTGGAACTACATAAATCATAACTTCCAACCTTCTGATATGATAGAGGAACCATAGGTGTGCGCAGCCTATTGCATTAGGGCGTTCACCCCAAATGTATTAAAACATGGACAGTGTCAGTTTTTTTTTTATTGTAGGAGCCCCATTGGGGGACTTTGGTGAAATTTCAGCAGGGGGAATTTGTGTCACACAGGGTGATCAGGATGTGCCCAGGCCCACCACCTGCGCATGAAGGATGCATCCCTGCCATGGGCCCAGTTATACCGACCCCAAAAAGCTAAAATGCAGAACATTATTGGCAAAGCCACTAAAGTGATTTTTTCCCCCCTCTATTCCTCCTTTATTTGGGCTTTCATAAAGGGACCATGCCTGCCTCATACAGAAATTAACAGAAATAGGTATGCTGTGTTAAAAATGAAAGTGATTACTCAGATTGGGACATAATATCTTCATATGCAGAGGAGAATGTAAAGGCGAACCAGCAGGTCCATATCTTATGTGAAGTAGAGGCCTGATCTTTAAGTTCATATGTAAGATCTTCCATATGATAATTATGATCTACAACTTGCAGCCATTGTCGTAATGTCAGGATGGTGGTCTGTTTCCAAAATCTATGTATCAGGTGATTTTGCCACATTTAGAAGGTGTGTGGTAATGGACTTTTTTTTATAACGGCCTCATTCGTCCGTACAATTGAACACCACAACCTATGGATCATCAACAACTGATGAACCTTGTATCAATCTAATCCAGTACAAACAGATGACCAATATGGGCGAATGAGTGGGCACTGCCACCAAATTTGTGCATGTGTGGCTACCGCACCACAACCTCTCCAACAAAGAGTAGAGATATCTGGAAAAAACTTTATAAAAGAGCAGCAGGGATAAACTATCCCTATATGCAGACGACCTTCTGGTCTACATTCAGCAACCTCATGTATCCCTCCCCTCATTATTACATGAATTTCGTAGGTTTGGGGATCTTAGTAATTTTAAATTGAATATGTCTAAGACTGAAGCCCTAAACATATCCCTTACTCATACAACCCTCACTAGATTGAAGGCAAATTTTTCCTTCAAATGGTGCACTGATGGCATCTCATATTTAGGTGTAACGATTCCCTCAAATCTTTCATAACTATATGCCCTCAATTATCTCCCTCTTCTAGCCCAGTGTTTCTCAATTCCAGTCCTCAGGCCCCCCCAACAGGTCAGGTTTTCAGGATTTCCCTCAGATGAAAAGGCTGTGGTGATTACTAAGGCAGTGAAACTGATCAAATCACCTGTGCAAAATAATGGAAATCCTGAAAACCTGACCTGTTGGGGGGGGCCTGAGGACTGGAACCATGGCATACTCTACTCACATACCCCAAGACCAGAGGAGGGGTGGGTTTACCTGACCTTGAGTTATACCATAAAGCTGCATTATTATCCAGAATGTTAGAATGGTTCCCTCGCCCCTTCCTTAAAGCATCCACCAGTATAGAACAGGACTTATCCATTTATGACTTACAAGCTTTACTTTGGGGTTATAAACACCACCTACACTTAGTTTCTCATGCTTCTCCATTGACAAAAGCTGCTCTACAGCTGTGGTACAATAAGGGACAACTTTCCTTACTGTCCACTGATCCGTCACCACTGACATCCCTCTTCGATCACCCCGGACTACCTCAGGGATTGAGTTCATATGCGGTAGGCCCATACTCCCGCCCTGCTTGGCCCACAGCGAGCTCATTTGTACATCCCACCTCCGGCTCCCCTATACTACCTAAGGACCATCATAATTGGCTCACGACCCTGCGCCTGTCCTCCTTTTGTTCCGACCTATTCTCTTCATCACAGACTCATAGACCCCTAACTGATTTTGAGCAACTGTGTTCTCTTTCTGAAACCCCAAGACACTCGCTCTCCTCCTTATATACACTGCTACACACACTTATACATGATCAAGTTCCCTCCTACACGAAGAAGTGGTCCACGGATCTGGGAAAGGAATTCCATACAACGGATTGGCAGAAGTCATACTACTTCACGCACAAATCCTCTGTCTCCTGTTACTCTCAGGAGAAGAACTTCAAGCTCCTCTCTCGATGGTACAGGGACCCTCTCTCTCTACATAAAATATTTCCTTCTATGCCCCCTATATGTTGGAGATGCGGCTCAATGGACGGTAACTACCTCCATATTTGGTGAACATGTCCGGCCGTTCAACCCCTTTGGTCTCAGGTCTTTGACATATATAGTCAGCTCTATGATCGGCCCCTAACACCCACACCGGAGATAGCTTTGCTGTCTATGTTACCTGGTTCCATAGCATCACAGAAGAATACCTTACTACGTTTCTTTTTATCGGCCACGCGACAACTTATCACTCTATTTTGGAAATCTACCTCTACCCCTCCATTATCCATGTGGGTCTCATTGGTTAATGACATCATGCGAATGGAAGAAATGTTAGCCCTTGTCTCTGATACCTACAATAAATTCAGATCCCTATGGCTTTTATGGATTAATTATTCTTCCTCTGATTCCTTGAAAACATTGCTGACACCTCAAGTTCAACCCTAATGCTCAGTCCAAATACTCTTTGCACAATAATGACGTCATGGCCCGCTTGGTTCTCGGTTCTCGGTTCTTCCTCCCCCACCACCCTTCTTTCTCCTCTTTTTCCTCTATTCTTTCTTACTTTTTCTCCTTCTCTCTTTTATAATAATCAGTTTTAGTTATACTGGTTCATGTTTTCTCAATCTTCATTGTACCACACTGTTAACAACCTGACATGGGAAACAAACTCAGTAGACTCACGTTGAGACCCCATTGTGCTGAATTTCAGACAGTATTATCTGATATGTTTCATCCTATTCTGTAGAACTCTGATATTTACATGTATTGTAAAAAAAATGTATTTCTTCTCAATACTGAAATTAATAAAAAAACATATTTACCTCTAAAAGAGCAGCAGGTGCGTAGTGCCATCTGGTCAGAAGTTTATAACTGGTCTCTGAAACTTTAGAAGAGATGGAAGAAGTGTGAGCCCTGTCACACTCAACTCTTGCATAACCGTTTGCGCACGTCACCCCTCCCATCCACCAAATGAGAATCTCAATCTGGGAAAGCCTGCTGAATAGCTGATGGCCATCAATGGGGCCTCATGTCTAAGTTTTGCCTAAGGCCTCACAAAGCCTAGAGCCGCCTCTGTTGGGCTGTGGGGGAGTTATATAGTGCTGAGATCTGCTTAGCATGTTAGACCCTATGCCTAGAAAAGATAAGGTTGACATTAGATATTCCCAGTCCACCCTATCAAAAGCTTTTTCAGCATCAGTGGAGAGTAGAAGGGAGGGCTGGGAAGATCCACGCACGTGTGATATTAGGGATAGGATGCGTTAAGAGGTGTCACAAGCTTCTCTAGAAACCTGTTTAGTCTCGAGAGACCCATTGAGGTATCAGGGGAAGAAGTCTGGTTGCGAGGACCTTAGCGTACAACTTTGCGCCTGTATTTAAAAGGGAAATCAGCCTATAGCTCCCACAAAGACTGGTCTTTCCCAGGTTTGGAGAGATGCGTAATATGCGCGTGAAGTGTTTCTGGTCGTAAAGCACCACCCTCAGAGATATTATTAGCATATGCCAGCAGGCGGGAAGGTTACAACTTGTCCTGAGATGCATGGTATTATGCTATATTTAAGCCATCTGTACTGTTGGCCATGGATTTGAGCACTAAGCACATTTCAGAGGTGGTAATTTTACATACCAAAGAATCCGAGGATGTCTTCATTTTAGCTCTAAAAGAGGCAGATTTTTTTCTGTTGCAGTGATCATGCTAAATAATGACTAGGTTAGTCACCCCACTCATAGATGCATTGAGAAATTTAACGAAATTTTTTGCTCTGAGTGGAAAAGGGCTTTTAGTTCTTCTATTTTTACAGTCAAAGAATGTAATAGTGTCGAGGAATTGTTGAGTTCTTATGATTCTTTTCAAAAGCAGTAATTTCCTGGAGAAGCAACGATTTGAGATGAGTATGTTCCCTTTTCTTCTGTGTACCTAACTCGATAAGCTTCTCTCGGATATGGGCCTTCCAGAGCACACCAGGTGAGATCTCCGGATCCTCAATTTCTCTGAAGAAGGGAGAGATAGTTTCCAATCTGCGCTTTATCCACTAAGTCTGAAATAAGGGAATCATTAAATTTCCAATTGTTAGCTTTAAGAGGGAGTGAGGGAACAATTAAATGAAGACAAATCGGAGCATGGTCTGAGATCATCAAGGTTTCAATTTTGGAGTGAAGAGTAAGTTCTAAGTAATGGTGAACATTGAATATGTAGTCTATGCTAGAATAGGATCAATGAAGATGCAAATAGTATGAATACTCCCTTTCCTTTGGGTGAATCACCTGCCATGTATCCATGAGCTATGTGTCATGGAGGTGTTTACAGGTAAATGCTGCACATTCATGGGAAAGGTAGGATGTTTGTTGAGATGTGTAAATTTTAGATTCTAGAGGGGTATTAAAATCCTGTGCAAGAATAATACATACATGAGCAAATTCTTTCAATTTGGATAGGGTTGAAGATGGGAACCCTGCCTGGTCATGGTTAGGAGAGTAGATATTTGCCAGCTTACATGGGAAATTGCCCAGAGTGCCTTTTAGTAATATATATCTACCACAGTAATCTATCAAAGAAGTATCGTAAGAGAAAGAGGTTCCCATGTGAAATCCAATGGCGACACCCTTCGCTTTACTCACATCTGAAAGATTAGAATGCCAGGTCGGGTAAGTTGGTAAAGAAAGCTTAACCAAAGTGGTATGGGTGAGGTGGGTTTCCTTGGAGACATTTAAGTTCTCTGAATAGATTATGTATTTTTCCGGGAGCATGTAAACCTCTAACATTAAGGAAAACCCTAGACAACCTTAGACATTTACTGTTGTGGCAGAGAGAGAGCAGGGAGGATAGAATCAGAGAAAGAGAGATAATGGGAGAGAGGGAAAAAAAAAGATAGGAAAGTTATTTTTGAGTGCAGTAAAACACAGAGATGTGGATGGATGGGTGAGCTTGTTTTAAATATTAAAAATGAATTGAATTGAGTTTTTGGTTTGTTGTGTGAGGAGGTTGTGTATCAGTGATCATCTATCTTTAGAACTTTCCCCATAACAGGATATAGATACATTTCCTAACATCTTGGTGGCCTTGATCTGGAGACAAGTTTGTTCTTCAGAGGGTCCCATGATCCATATATAAAAATTCAGCAATTTTAGATTCAAGAGTACTTATTGATCTTGAATACCCCCAAAAAAGCTGTAGAATTCTACAGTTGTGCTTGACCTAGTTTAGCATAAAATGTGAGTAGTTGAGTAGTATACTAAACGACGCAGAACATTTCTCCTTAATGTGGCAGAACGTATCATACGGCACCTATGATAGAGATCCCTGTCCCCCAATATTTAACCCTACCCTATATTTCGTTATTTTTTTAACTTCCTTTCTGGGTCCTTGGAACGTCCGCTGTGAGCTCATAAACCCCTTTTCCCCCCTACACACTACAAATCCCATAGTTCACAGTTCCTAGTCCAGTGATGGCTAACCTTGGCACCCCAGATGTTTTGGAACGACATTTCCTATGATGCTCAACTACACTGCAGAGTGCATGAGCATCATGGCAAATGTAGTTCCAAAACATCTGGGGTGCCAAGGTTTGCCATCACTGCCTTAGTCCATCTTAGGCGCATGCAAGAGAGGGCGATTACATTTCTATATATAGTGGGACCATGGAGAACGAACATACCCACCCACTAACTGGAAGTTGGATAGCAATAGAAAGTACTTTTCTGAGTTAAAGACCCTGCATTTTATAATATCTGGTCTCCCACAGCACACAGAATATGGAAGCGCAATAATATTAGTAAATTTAAACTGCTAAAAAAATGTCATCAACAATATATAGCAGTCTTGTGACTTCTATCAGTGTCTGGTTAAAGGAGGAGTTTTCATTATCCTCTGACTGTCCTAAGAGACTGCAGGACCCCCGACCCTCTGTCTGGACAGTGCTGATTAGTCATGTGCTGATTACATGCATCCTCATGAGGAAAAAAAAACTCTAGCAAGACACACAAAACTGAGCATGTGCAGAGTAACTCCAAAGGCTCAGTCTTATCAGGAGATGGATTGGGGACTGTGGAAGAAGGGGAGGATCAGAGAAGACAGGATCAAACAGCCTTTTTATACAATGCAGGGGATAAACCCCTTAGGTTCCACAGTGAGTATAGCAAGTATGCTTTACTGCATATACAGACTGATTTTACTGCTGTGGGTTTAGTAACACTTTAACACATTCCCTACCGAGTCATTGTAAAATGACGTTGGTGGGAACCCTCCCTTCCTCAGAGTGGACGTCATATGACGTCCTTGCATTCACGGGCGGCTAGGGGGCGTGCGCCGGGCACCCGCGATTGCCCGCAATCACGGCATGACCATGGATCTGTGTGTGTAAACACAGTACAGAGGAACACACATCGGTCTCCTCCCCTTGTGAGTCCCCTTTCCCCCTATAGTTAGAACACACTTTAGGGAACATATTAACCCCTTCCTCACCCCCTAGTGTTAACCCCTTCCCTGCCAGTCACATTTACACAGTAATCAGTGCAGTTTTATAGCACTAATCTATGTATAAATGTGAATGGTCCCAAAAATGTGTCAAAAGTGTCCGATATGTCCGCTGCAATGTTACAATAAAAATCGCAGATTGCCGCCATTACTAGTAAAAAAAAGAAAAATAAACAAAAATGCCATAATTTTATTCCCTATTTTGTAGATGCTAGAACTTTTGCACAAACCGATCAAATACGCTTATTGTGATTTTTTTTACCAAAAATATGTAGAAGAATACGTATCGGTCTAAACTGAGGAAAAAAATTGTTTTTAAAAAAAATTATGATATTTATTAAATCAAAAAGTAAAAGATAGTGTTTTTTTTTCAAAATTGTCGCTCTTCTTTTGTTTATAGCGCAAAAAATAAAAACCGCAGAGGTGATCAAATACCACCAAAAGAAAGCTCTATTTGTGGGGGAAAAAGGGCGTCAATTTTGTTTGGGAGCCGAGTCGCACGCAATTGTCATTTAAAGTGCGACAGCGCTGAAAACTAAAAATTGGTCTGGGCAGGAAGGGGGTGAAAATGCCCTGTATTGAAGTGGTTAAGAATACTTACTTGAATTGATTTTTTTTTAAACCAGAGTTTATTGTCACTTTAACTACAGAGTTTACTTTCCTTGGTTTATAAATCATTATGTCTATTACTACAGGTATGACAAGTGCTCTTCCACTAGGATAATTTCTGTTTAAGTTGTCAGCGGCATTAAAACCTTATCTGAGCTTTTACACGTTAAATCAGATTTCATAACAAACTGGCACAGCATTTAGTAGCATTTAATTTTGGTTGAGCAGTCACATAAAAGTTGAGTTATGCCAACAGCTGCTTATGTAAAATATTTAATTAAGAGAGGTTATATCTGTCTGCGGTAGATAAGTCTCTACAATGACAAATTAAACTCATGAATAAACTTTTTGGGTCTATTTTCATGTTGGCTTACTGGTGCATTGCATAATTGCACTTTCTTTGCACATTAGGGTGTGTTGCATTAAGAAGGAACTGCAGTCTGTTCACATAATTTGTAATAAAAACATCTTTTTATTTATTTATTTTATATATACTGTGATTCTGTACTTGCCAACTATGCTGCAGAAATCTCCCTCCACTGAGTCTGGCTGCAGCCATTCTAACTGTGGGCAGATGAAACTGCTGCCTGTTCACTTCCTGGATTTACACAGAAACACAGAGGCACACCTCCAGCTCTGCAGATTTCATTGGCCCTCTCATGAATCATTCCCCCTTTCCTCCTGGCAAACTCTGACAAGAGTGAGAGAGAGTGAGCTGTGTTTACTGAAGGAGAAGTTTGAACACACCTGACCTGTATCACCATTGTCATTGGACAATTTAACCCACCCTGTTTCCCAAGGGTGGGAGGGATGTATTTTGAAGAGAAATGTGTTACCATGTGCAGATAATAAAGATTCATTCCCTGTTTTGAACCTCAACCAGAGCTGTGCGTCTCGTTTCTGGGGGGAATGGAATATCATGTACGGATTTAACCCCTGTCCCATTTGGGGTTCCGTTACAATTGGTGGCAAGCAGTGAGATGATCCCACAGCCTTAAAGGACAGCTACAAGGACACAGGACAATGGAGACACAGTAGGAACGGCTGAAGCTCTCTACCCTCAAGGACTTACTGGAGAGCCAGGGCAGAGCAGCCAGAAACCATAAGAAGATGGACATTATCACAGAACTTGTCCAAATGGATGGAGCGGAAAGACCCAACATAACGGAAAGGCCCAGCGTAACAGACAGGACCCCGGAGGAAGAAAGTTTTGATCGGGCTGTTAAGCTAAGACTGGCACACGATGGTCCTAACCCTCCACCGGAGATCATAAACCGGGTTATAGCTGCTGTGGACGCAAATTGGCTACGGCAAAGAGGTTCTGCAGCAGCAGAAGTCACAGCAGCACCAACTGAAAGGAGAAAGATACATTTTGCTGCTTTTAAGAACTTCATTGAAACTGAAGGGGAGATTGATGGGTACCTTGCTGATTTTGAACGGCAATGTGCCCTACACCGGGTGCCCACAGAGGAATGGGTTACCATTTTGTCTGGGAAATTGTCCGGCCGGGCCAGTGAAGCATTCAGGGCCATTCCAGACAAGGATATTATGAACTATGGACTGGTAAAAGAAGCACTTTTGGCCAGGTATGCCGTCACACCAGAGGCATACCGGAGGCGGTTCCGAGAGACGAGCAAGCAGACTGGAGACTCATATACCGAGTGGGCATGCCGCCTACACCGCACAGCATCCCACTGGGTCGATGGATGCCAAGCAGAATCCGGGGAAGAGGTGCTGCAGGTGTTCCTGCTGGAGCACTTCTTTGACAAACTGTCCCGGGAAGTCAGAGAATGGGTCCGGGACAGAAACCCTTTCTCCTTGTCTGAAGCAGCTCGCCTGGCGGACGAATACACAGACGCCCGCAAACTGGACAACTCTGTGGTCAAGACCACAGCTCGGGTGGATTATCGATCAGCGGCACCCCCGCCGCCTATTGCCTACAAACCCCAGTCGGACCGTCCTACAACACCACCTCCAGCGGCCACTTATCCTCAGAAGCCTAGGTTCAACTCCCAGGACTACTCACAGTCCATCAGGTGTTTTGGGTGTAAACAGCTAGGACACAGAAAGCTAGACTGTCCATTGAATCCACCCAGGCAGTCACAGTCATGGAGACAGCCAGAAAGGGGGAACCCCCGCACACCCATGCCTGCGGCCCACTGCGTTGAGGAGGAAGAACATTGGGACGTTCTGCACGAGGCAGATCCGATACAAGCAGCTAACCAGGACAACAGGCAGCAACACAGGCAGACTGTCTGGGTCAATGGAAAGGTAGCCAATGGACTACGCGATTCTGGGGCCACGATGACCCTGCTAAAGAAGAAACTCATCCCAGAGAGCCAGCACACCGGAGACACCGTAGCCGTAAGAGTAGCGGGAGGCACCGTCTTCCGGCTACCCGTTGCCCGGGTTCACCTGGATTGGGGGGTTGGTTCGGGACATGTGAATGTGGGGGTGATGAAGGATTTGCCAGCAGATGTACTACTGGGGAATGATTTGGCCCCCCTTATTTCTGCGTACGCCCCGATGTGCCCCGCTGAAGCCCACACAGTGACTACCTGTGCCCAGACCCGCGTTGCTGGAACCAACTCGCTTGCTGCTGAGACCCGGGTAAGACTACCTTCCCCGACATGTACTGTAGATCCGGCACAATATCACAGTCTAAAATGGGAATGTGACAAGTTGGCCAGTGAGAAATCAGAGATGCAACGACACTATGTCACGTATTATGAGATGTCCCGTGGCTTGAACATTGAAATGCACAAACAGGTGGAAATTGTCAAAAGATTAAATGGGATTTGCATCCAGGTGGTGCCTTATCTGTCCCAAGAGCATCAGCAACAGGTTTTGGGAGCCATTGAGAGAGCAAAGCAAGTGAATGTTCCAGAGCTGAACTCCATTATTCACCTTCACCATCAGCTACCGACCTGGTAAGCCAAATGGCAATGCTGATGGGTTATCCCGGCAAACAGACGTTATCCCGGCCTCCTAGTTCCAGACATCCCCAAGTTGACCCGAAAAGGATCAAGCTGGGTCTGCCAGAGTGTTCCACAAGGAGGGAGCCATGTAACAGGAGTGACTTTAGGGGCACAGGGTGAATGAGAACCCCACTATGGTCTGTGCTAGTCACATTTAATGCGGTCAGATATTGTATATATATTGTGTGTTGGCTGATGTATACTAGTAAGCTTGCTGTGATGAAAGGGGTGGGGTGTGATTGCTTTCCATTGTCTATTGTGGTAATTAAGTCTGCTATGTGGATTGGAGCTTGGTAGACAGTCTGAATACCTATTATGGGATGTTAAAGTGTCTTGCTGTGAGGAAAGGGGGGGGAATCACTCCAGCAAACCCCCCTCCCCTGCTAAGACTGTTTACTGAAGGAGAAGTTTGAACACACCTGACCTGTATCACCATTGTCATTGGACAATTTAACCCACCCTGTTTCCCAAGGGTGGGAGGGATGTATTTTGAAGAGAAATGTGTTACCATGTGCAGATAATAAAGATTCATTCCCTGTTTTGAACCTCAACCAGAGCTGTGTGTCTCGTTTCTGGGGGGAATGGAATATCATGTACGGATTTAACCCCTGTCCCATTTGGGGTTCCGTTACAGGTATTTACTGGCAGAAACAAATATCCAAAGTTAAAACAACAAGGGCAGAGAATTTAATGGATGGAAAGTTGAAAAAATGTCTGAAGGTCCGCTTTAAGGCAGCTCATTGAAATGAATGGGCTAGCAAAGCACCAAAATGTCTAAGAAAAAAGGACCATTGTTAGCAAAGTACACCATACACAAACAGAAGTGCATTACTTTCACTGTGATGCTCTGCAACCTGTGTGCGTACAAGCTGGTTTGCCTTAGTGGATTTGGTTGTCATTAAAAATAAAGTGGTTGTAAACCTCAGACGTTTTTTTTTTTTTTTAAGAGAAAAGTTTTTATTTATCAGACACAATTACCAGAGAAATAGAAAGGTACACAGTACATTACATCAGCATGTATATAAAAGGTATTAACAGTATATGCTTACAGAAGGGTTCAATGAGGAATCATACAAAATTAGTTAACCTGAGGCACTCGAAGGAGTACATCCAGAAGAGGATCAAAATAGAGTAGCAGCAGGAGTCAGCACGGGGGGGGGGGGGGGCGGATGGGGGGGGTCAGGGGTAGCCTCACACATCTCAGTCTAGGAAGACCACAACACTTCCAAGTGACGCTTCCGGCCAATGAGAGCTTCAGTTGGGACTCAGCCTCGCCCTCACCCAGGCCCCCCAGATCTTATCAGATTTTTGGACATTTGCGGCTCATGTGTGTCAATTTATATAAAAGGTAAAACTGCATCAACTGTTGACCTCCAGTGTCAGACTGTCGGTGGGTGGGCTAATTTCCATTTAAACAAGATGGTTTTCCTGGCATAGAAGGCTGTGTAAAAAGTAAACAGTTGTTTGTGCTTGTTGGGTTTAACAGGATCACATATACCCAGTAGGAGAACCCTAGGATCGACAGGCACATGAAGCCCTCAAATCTCATTGATCTCTCCCACCACATTCGGAATTCCTGTATCAGAGGACAAGTCCAAACCACATGGATGAAGGTCCCTACGTCACTCAGACATTTGGGGCAGCGGTCTGACTGTGTAGGGTATATGCTAGCCAGTCTTTGAGGGGTATAGTAAGCTTTGTGTAGAAACTTGAGCTGGATATATCAGTCTCTAGCAGAGATCATAAGAAGTATGTATTGAGTCATGAGTCAATGGTCGGGATGTCACTCTGCCAGCTGTGGAAGAGTTGTGTGTTTTTATTTGTATCCCTGGAGGAGATTCTCAGGTATAGGGACGAGAGAATTCTATCTGCATTGTGAGATGTCAAGTAGGATTCTACCACGTGGGAGGCAACAGTCAGGGTCTGTGGGAATTGTGATTGGAGTGCATTTCGGAGCTGCAGGAATCTAAAGAACATCCAGGAGAGTAGATGGAATTTGGTTTTGAGGGCATCATATGGTAGTAAATTACCATCTGGCATCACATGTTGTATTTTAGTTATGCCAAATCTGGCCCATATACTGGGAATCGGGAATTGTGCGTAGGTGTGGAAACCTTGGGGGGAGATCATCTGTGAGGGACAAACACATTTGGCCATTTGGTCCCATACCTTAAGGCCCCATACACACAAGAGGATTTATCCGCGGATACGGTCCACTGGACCGTTTCCGCGGATAAATCCTCTGGAGGATTTTGATCCGATGGAGTGTACTCACCATCGGATCGAAATCCGCGCCGAAATCCCATCGCAATGACATGTCGCGCCGTGATGATGACGCGGCGACGTGCGCGACGCTGTCATATAAGGAATTCCAGGCATGCGTCGAATCATTACGACGCATGCGGGGGATTGATTCGGACGGATTGATCCAGTGAGTCTGTACAGACCAGCGGATCAATCCGTTGGGATGGATTCAAGCGGATAGATTTTAAAGGGTGTCTTAAAATTTTTATCCGCTGGAAATCCATCCCAGGGGATAAAAATCCACGGAAACAGATCCGCTGGATCGTACACACCAGGGGATCTATCCGCTGGAGCCGGTCCGCGGATCAATTCCAGCGGATGGATCCTCTCGTGTGTATGGGGCCTAACAGTGGTTGTTATTGGTATAGTCATAGTGTCATGCGCCTTCAGCCCTCTAAACACCAGGTTGCTTAGTGACCCTAGTATGGCTGCCTCAAAGTTAACTGCAGGGTTTGTTTAACAAACCACCAACCTCAGACATTAAAAATGAACAAAGCATATCCCTCTATAGTGTGTACTTGTGCATGGCAGTCAATCAGTTTCTAACCTCAGCTTGTTCAATTAAGCGTTGACAAAAACCGGGAAGCCAATTGGTTTCTATGCAGAGCTGCATCAGATTATGCACTCTTTCGTTTCAGAAAAAACAACCCTTAAATTAGTATAGGCAAAACTTTTTATTTTATTTCGGACGGAGTAAGGGAGGGTTACTCTGTGTAAAATAGTTTTTTTTTAACAATCTGTGTCCCATTTTGGAGGTTTTCCTTCACTTCCTGTCTCATAGCCAAACAGGAAACAAGAAGAAATCCCTGCAAATTACTGGGAATTACTTGGGGACCCCCAGATCACCAGAACTAGCGTTCCCATTGAAAGATTTCTCCTCTATTACTTTTCTGGGGACAACCCAAAATTTGTGATTTTATTTAACTTTCAATGATAATGGTAAACAGGACAATCTCCTTAACAGGGATAATCTCCTTAACGGTGGCACATACAGCAATAAAAAATGGTCAGGTGCTCCAATTCCTAGACAATAAAAATTTGTGGAGTACTTATACTATATAAGAGTCTCCCTTCTCCATCTCAGACCCTCTATGCATTTATACTAATAGTCCAGAAACCGGGCATCCAAATATGCGAAGAGAAGAGAAACAGGCGGCTTCTAGGTTAGAACTGTAACATTTTAATATAATACGGGTGCATTATCCACTTACTTAGAAGTTAGAGAGGTAAGGCACATGTTCATCCACACTGGCATGGCGTCCGTCCCTGCGCAACAGCATTCACACAGCTTACCTTAGCCTGGAGGAGGGGGATCCTGACCAGAAGCATCTCTGCAGCCAGAAAGACGGAAACGAGGCATGGATTTGGCTGATTGTTGATGTGGAGGGCTGGAACGTGGCGACGGTCGTGATGACATCACTGGTGGGTCGCGACCACCTGAGGAGGAGCAGAGGGAGTCCGGCTTCATTAGGAGAGAGTTAAATTGGCCGGGCTTCTCACCCCTCCTCACAATGTGCCTTACCTCCCTAACTTCTATGCAAGTGGATAATGCACCAACCAATAATTCCAACCTAGAGGCGCCTGTTTCTCTTCTCTTTGCTTTAATTCCTCTCCACTCTATCTAAAACAAAACAAACATTGTGCCTTTAGTTATACTTTAGGTGTCATTTCTCTGCTATCAGCATAAATCACTTCTGACAATTCTTTCCTGACATATTCACACCCTTTGAAATTTTCCACATTTTGTTATGTTACAACCAAAAACTTAAATGTATTTTATTGGGATTTTAGGTGATAGACCAACACAAAGTGGCACATAATTGTGAAGCGGAAGGAAAATTATAAATGGTTTTCAAACAATTGGAGTCAATACTTTGTAGAACCACCATTCACTGCAATTACAGCTTCAAGTCTTTTTGGGGATGTCTCTATCAGATCTAGAGAGTGACTTTTTTGCCCATTCTTCGTTGCGAAATAGCTCAAGCTCTGTCAGATTGGATGGAGAGTGTCTGTGAACAGCAATTTTTTGCCACAGACTCTCAATTGGATTTAGGTCTGTACTTTAAATGGGCCATTCTAATACATGAATATGCTTTGATCTAAACCATTCCATTGTAGCTCTGGCTGTATGTTTAGGGTCCTTGTCCTGCTGAAAAGTGAACCTCCGCCCCAGTCTCAAGTCTTTTGCAGACTCTAACAGGTTTTCTTCTAAGATTGCCCTGTATTTGGCTCCATCCATCTCTCCATCAAATCTGAACATCTTCCCTGTCCCTACCGAAGAAAAGCATCCCCACAACATAATGCTGCCACCACCATGTTTCAAGGTGGGGATTCTGTGTTCAGGGTGTTGTGCAGTGTTAGTTTTCACCAAACATAGCATTTTGCTTTTAGGCCAAAAAGTTCAATGTTGGTCTCATCTGACCAAAGCACCTTCTTTCACATGTTTGCTGTGTCCCCCACACGGCTTCTCGCTAACTCCAAGGGAACTTCTTATGGCTTTCTTTCAACAATAACTTTCTTCTTGCCACTCTTCAATAAAGACCAGATTTGTGGAGTGCACGACTAATAGTTGTCCTGTTGACAGATTCTCCCACCTGAGCTGTGTATCTCTGAAGCTGCTCCGGAGTTACCATGGGCCTCTTGGCTGCTTCTCTGATGAATTCTCTCCTTGCCCGGCCTGTCAGTTTAAGTGGACCGCCATGTCACGGTAGGTCTGCAGTTGTGCCATACTCTTTCCATTTTCAGATGATGGATTGAACAGTGCTCCGTGAGATGTTCAAAGCTTGGGATATTCTTTTTTTTATTTTTTATAACCTATCCCTGCTTCAAACTTCTCCACAACTTTATTCCTGACCTATCTGGCGTGTTCCCTGTCCTTATTGATGCTGTTTGCTCATTAAAGTTCTCAAACAAACCAATGAGGGCTTCACAGAGCAGCTGTATTTATACTGAAATTAAATTACACACAGGTGGCTTCATTTACTAATTCGGTGTCTTCTGAAGGCAATTGGTTCCACTAGATTTTAGTTAGGGGTATAAGAGTAAAGGTGGCTGATTAAAAATGCACACCACACTTTTCACATATTTGTAAAAAAAAATTAAAACATTTATCATTTTTCTTTCACTACACAATTATGTGCCCCTTTGTGTTGGTCTATCACATAAAATCCCAATAAAATACATTTACGTTTTTGGTTGTAACATGACTAAATGTGGAACATTTCAAGGGGTATGAATACTTTTTCAAGGCACTGTAATTGACAGCCTCATCTCTTTCATAGATCGACTCATCTTCAATGGGAACAGACATAGATGAATTGAAATTCAGCTGATCCTTACTGAACCGGCTGAGTTTTGATCCACCTATGGTCAGGGCCGTCTGTAATGTTGATTGGACTCTGGGCAAAAAAATTCTTGGGCCCCCCATGCAATTTTGCTCTCCACCTGCTCTGAGACATATAATAAATATCCGCTAGACTTAAAATAATTTACTGTATCAGATCAAGCAGTGATTGTGATTGGTTGCCAGATATTACAGCATATTACCATTACCATTTACCGACTGGTTGCTAGAGGTTACAGCACACATTACGTCTCACTGATTAGTTGCTAGAGGTTACAGCACATGATTTCTTCTTGTTGATTGGTTGCTAGAGATTACTGTACAGTAATACTGCTCACTGATTGGTTTCTAGAGGTTACAGATTCATATACAGCAATCTAGTACACTCTAGTGTTACCATACAAATTTGTTCCAAAGGCAGTGCAAATTCCATTTTCTCTCAGGGCAGGTTCACACAAGTGTTTATAAAATAGTAGACAAAAACTCACATTCTTTTACTTGCTTTTTTTGAGTGTTTACCTTGTGTTTTTTTTTACCTTTTAAATATTGCATTTAGCTGCAGGTTTTTTTCAAGGATTTTTTTCCAGAAAGTTGTCACTGTACAAACCAATCCCTCTGCTAGTGATCAATTTTTTGTTCTTTACATTCTGCTGTGTTGGTTTATTGGGCATTTTATGTGCTGAAAAATCCTGTCATGTTAAAGTTTTCTGCACCCATTGACCCTGCAGCTGACAGCTGTGTTGCAGTGTGAACTGAGCACAAGAAAGCAATTGTTTTCTATGTGTGCCCTTGCAGAGAGCTGTGTTTTTCTTCCACACAAATGACGGGTCTCAGCAAAGGTGTGAACCTACCCTAAAAAGCAGCTAAACAGACCCCACCTAAACAAAGGTAAGTGCACAGAGTTATTGGCAAAAGTGAAAAGTCAATACATGCAGTTAGAAATGTCCTCTAAGCGTGTATAAAAACATGTTTGACAATGCTAGCGTGAATGCGACCAATAAGGGAATATTACTTACAACATTCACTTCAATAAAAGTAGAGTATGCATGAGTAGAGCTGGCTATATACTGTTAGTAATAGATTCCAAAAACGAGTTGGACGGAAGATTCCGCCAGCCAGAACTTTGACCACTGACAGCGGCACCTGCAATACACTGATCAGCATCTGCCAGCTGCTAACCGATGCAACCTTTTCCAACAAATCCTTTGACAAAAGTTGATTAAACAATTAATTTTTGTCCAGCCAGGGGAGCCCACACACTGCTTGAAATTTGGTCAGCCCTTCTACCGGATTTCGTTCCGTGTATAGGCAACCATTACACTTTAAATCCAATTTTTCCTCAGAGTATATCAGTTCTGTCATGATCAACCATATACCACTGCAAAAATTAAGAAAATGTGATGAACTAACCAGGACAGAGGCTCTTGGAGGGACTGAATGCTGGCCTCTTGCCTACTGATTATGGGCCCTGGATTTTGGGGGAACAGTCCTCTTTGTGAGCTGTATGCCGGGGGACCCTTGAGGTGATGTTACTTTGGATTCAGGTCCATGTCTCCCCCAAGACACATAGACTCTGGGAACCCTGTATATGCCATATTAGAAATAGTGACGGATTCATACTGTTGGGACACATAGAAGATGCTGATGTTGTCAACTCCAGCCACCTGTCTGTCTGTTGTCTGCTATAATGTGCTTATTGTAAATGCGTCTAGTATGGCTTCTAAGGGTCGGTTCACACATGGGCAACACCACTTCCAGCACGACTTTGGGAGGCAACTTGGACACGACATGAGTATAATTCATCAGGCAACTTACAAGGCAACTCCAAGTTGCCTCCTGGACAGTACAAGGCAACTTCAAGTCGCCTCCAGGAAAGGAGGCTTTCCAGTGTTCAATCAAACAACAATAAGCTCTGTGGGAGGGAGGGGTTTGCCTGAGAAATGTATGTTATCTTCCTGGAAAGTTGCTTCAGTTAAGACAGTGATGAGACTTCTGAGGCAACTTCCATTGAAATCAATGGGTACAAGTTGCCTACAAGTCGGATTGAAGTAGTACAGGAACCTTTTCTGAAGTCGGAGCGACTTCAGTAGTGTACATTAAGAAGTCTCTTATTCACTTCTATTGATTTTCTCAACCGCGCAACTTGGGACGACTTCAAGTCAGATCCCGGGTCGCCCCTGTGTGAATCGGCTCTAAGAGTCTTTTACCTATTGTTGCTTGTGCTAATTAACTCTGCGTTTGTGTGAAAGAGTTCTGTGTTGATATTTATGATAATGTATATTGTATAGTCGGTGAGCTAGGAGACGTCAAGGCTGCCCTGAAAGGTCATATCGTCTGGTTAAAGGATTAGCTAATTAGCTAATGTTAATTACAGTTTGCATTGTCATCCTGGTGTATATATTTGTGCGAGATGTCAAATAAAGCAGGCTATTTCTGATGTGCTCTGACCAGACCGGTGTTGTCAGGTTCTTGCGGGTTACTGTAGCCAGATCCATTGGTCTCGTGTTTCAGGACTTAGGAAGCGATAAACTGATGGAACCACTCAAGCGGAGTGTAGGACGTTCCGTCACAAATGTTTTTTGATATTTTCCTAGCTGCTTCTGTTGTGTAGATACTGCAATGAGCCATTCAAGCCAATTTACAAACTCTCAAAATAGTTTCTCAGCAGGCGGTTTAGTCTTTACAATCAAATGATTAGTTTGTTCGTATGCATGGCATTCTAGTGTAAGAAACCTGAGAACATGTCATCAACATTATGATCAATGCAATATGGGCTATATAAACTGAAAGTTTATGCAAATTCCAAATATTTTTCTTTAATAGTTTTGGTTAGGATTGGGAGGGGTTAGAATAGCTGTCAGGATTTTATTTCTGCATGTGTCAAATAAACACTTCCAAAATTACATTAAAAAAAAACGCTTTGGCTATAGATCTACTTTAAGGTCTGTACAGATTGTCAGAGAAAGCAGCAACCCATGTACAGGAGCAGAAGATAAAGATTCTCAGAAATCCTATTAAAGGTTGCCATGACTGCTGTAAAACCATGGCTGGCAGCACATTAAAGCAGAAAGGCATTCTTTTAATAGCATTATATTACACAATGGCTTTTGTAAAAATTCAATAAAGTGATTTCTAAAGGATACGTTTTAAAAACAGTGTTTCTTTTTAATATAATAAAGGACAGAAGGCGAAATTGCAAACAGATTCTATTTAATATTTTCTTTTATTATGCTTTGAGCGTGTAACATTGCTCTAGTTACAGCATGTTTGTCTGCAACCTGCACTGTTAGGCCCCTTTCACATTGGGGTGGGAGGCGCTGTGGTGGTACAGCGGCGCTATACCGTCGGATTTGCTGCGGGATTCGGCCGCTAGCGGGGTGGTATTAACCCCTGCTAACGGCCTATAAAGGGGCGCATTGCGGGCGGTACTGCCGAGGTTTCCAATTGTTTTAAATGGGAAGGAACGGTATACACGCCGCTCCTCTCACCGCTCCAAAGAGAAGATTTTTTTTTTTCTTCTCTGCCACCAGCGCATCGCCTCAGTGTGAAAGCCATCCGGCTTTCACATTGAGGTTGCTGGGCAGGAGTTTTTCAGGCGGTATAGCAGCGCTATTTTTAGCGCTGTACCGCCTGAAAAAACTCCTCAGTGTGAAAGGGGCCTAACTGTAGACAAGGATTAATCACAAGCAATCTATATTCCTCACAATTGGTGTGGTGTTGCTCTGAAGACTGTCGTTGCCTCTCTCCAGTCCATGGGCACACACTCCTTAGGGGTCTGCTCCTCCCAAAAACCACGCACATGTAGTGCTGCTCACCACTTCCATAAAACAAACTTTATTATACTTTAACATTCACAGAAACTCCACCCAGGTGCCCCTCTCTGATCTATTTTTCGTAGATCAATCTACACTACAAATGTGGACCAAATTCTCATTTTATTTAAGGGGGCTGATTCACCAAGTACATTTTGCACTTAAACGTCGAATAGGTATTTACAGTATATAGGGCTGATAATTTAAGTTGTGCTTTACAAAATATATATTCACATCAGTCTCATCACTCACTGAGCTTACAATCTAAGGTCTCTATTGCACATAGGAACATAGGGGGTTATTTACGAAAGGCAAATCCACTTTGCACTACAAGTGCACTTGGAAGTGCAGTCGCTGTAAATCTGAGGGGTAGATCTTAAGTGAGGGGAAGCTCTGCTGATTTTATTATCCAATCATGTGCAAGCTAAAATGTTGTTTTTTATGTTCCTTGCATGTCCCCGTCAGATCTACAGCGACTGTACTTCCAAGTGCACTTGTAGTGCAAAGTGGATTTGCCTTTAGTAAATAACCCCCATAGTGTCCTGAAAAACGTTATTCAAAGAGAGTGCTGGCTACATAAAAAATGTCAACTTTACACTCTCAATATTGAAAAGGATTTTTTTTTTTTTTTAAAGAAATGATGTTAACACTTGACCAAAGGATGCTATGGCCTGGATAGACGCTCATTTTGGATTAGAGACAATTAGGTAGATTCAGGTACGGCTGTGCAATGTTAAGACAGCATAGCCTAGCGTGTTTACACTACGCCGCCTTAAGTAAGAGAGGCAAGTACATGATTCTCAAAGCACTTGCCTCCTCACTTAGGGCGGCGTAGTGTAATCGCGGCGGGCGTAAGGGCGCCTAATTCAAATTGGTTGGAGGGGGGCGTGTTGTATGGTAATGAGGCTTGACCTCACGTTTTTTGACGTTTTTTGCTACTGCGCATGCGCCGGGCGCCTACATTCCCCAGTGCGCATTGCGGCTAAGTACACCGTACGGGCCTATTGATTTCGACGTGGACGTAAACGACGTAACTCCCGATTCACTGACAACTTACGCAAACGACGTAAAAACTTCGAACCTCGCGGCGGCCATACTTTAACATTGTTATTCCACCTCATAGGTGGAATAACTTTAGGCCGCCTAAGGCCTTATGGAAACGACGTAATTCGACTGCGGCGGCCGGGCGTACGTTCGTGAATACTGATAAGCCGGCCTAACGCTTTCTGAATCTACCTAAAAAATCCTACCAGCATGTCTTTAAAGTGTGGGAGGAGACCTATATTTTACAGTGGAAAGATCCTTTTTAAACATACCAACCCCAACTCTTTATTGCCAAAATCCATAATTAGCATTTGAAGATCACAGATTGCTAGATGCAGGCAGACTTTCAATAAGTTTAGCTAACTTCCCATTACATGTGATTCAAAACAAATACAGAGAAATCCCTGGTGAGAATACCTTGTCCTCAGTCCTGGTCAAGAGATAACAGAAAACAGTTCTAGAATACCAGTTTTAGCTCCTGATAGTGTAGGCATAAAAGTTGATTTACTAAAACATGAGGCGGTTTACCTAGAAAAGTGTCCACTGGCAATGCTAGTAAATGAGGTGAACCTGTGTGGCTATAGCCAGCAGCACCGATTATTGAATTCTGCCAGCGAAGAAGGCTCCCTGCTGGCAGAATACAGTAGCTCAGCGGGAGTGCTTCCCCCATTCACACTGAAAGGAGAGGAAATCTGTTAATTTTTTTTTTTTTAATCGCTCAACCTGCTGCTTGAACAAAAAGGGAAAAAAAAGAAATATGTATGGCCTGTTTTATGTGGTGCAAATGCTAAACAGAAACTGATTAGGATGACCTGGGTTTGTGATCACCTTCCTTTAAAATACAGGGGAAAAAAATGCAGAGGTAAGAGGTAATATTTACGATGTTGCTTGCTATATATGAATTTAATAAAAGATACGTGTTTTTAAAGCACAGACATCCATCCATGAAAACAGGAGTTTTCCTTTAAATGAGCCCCGTCATCTATATTCAGTTTTGCTGGGACCTGCCATCTCACCATTAACAATGGTACTGCTGCTGCAGAAAGAAGGTCTATTTAAAAAAAAAAAAAAGCCAGATTTTAACACCAGTTCAGTCTACCTTTGATCAACATGACGATACATTTTGTTAATTTGATCAAAACACTATATAATAATAGGTGCCAAAAATGTGCTTCAGCACTCAGTGTTTGGGCACATTAGCACACCCCACTGACCATAATCCATTATTCACTGCAAGGTTGCCAAGATGTGCCAAGTCTAAAATAAAAGGGAGTTTTTTTTAATAGTGAAAAAAAAAACAACAAAAAAAAAAAAACATCCTACCAAATAAGATACGAAAAGAAGTGAGACAATCAGGGGCGGACTGTTAACTCATGGGGTCCCCTGTATCCCCACACAAAGCCCCACCTCCCAGCTTGCACTGCATGGACGCCTCAATACTGGGTTGAACCTGAGATAAACAGTGCACAGGGGGCGGCAGGGCAGAGCATTGGATGTCAATCATACACAGTACACAAGGGGCAGCAGGGCAGAGCATGGGGGAACCATGACAAAGTACAGAAGTCCGCAGGTCATAGCATGGGGGGTCAGGAGGGAACAATGTGTGTGTGGAGGGCAGGAGGGCACACTACATGTAAAGCAGCAGGGCACATTATGGGGCACACCAGGGAACATTACAGGTTGGGGGGGCGCACAATAGGACACATTACATGGGGGGGGGGGGCAGCAGGGAACATTATAGGGCACATTACATGGGGGGAGGCAGGAACATTACATGGGGCATGAGGGCACATTATAGGGTACAGCAGAGTATATTACATATGGGGCATGAGGGCACAACAGAGCCCATTATGTGGCATATTACATGGGGACAAGAGGGCACATAATGAGACACAGTAGGGCATATTACATGGTGGCATGAGGGCACATTAAGGGGCACAGCAGAGCACATTGATAAAATCTCAAATTATGGAGCATAGCAGGGCATATTATATGGGGCAAGAGTATACATTATGGGGCACAGCAGGGGATAGTACATGGAGCAAGAGGACACATATAGGGCATAATATGGTGCACACAGAAGAGCACACTATGGGGCACTGAATGATGCATGAAGGAGCACGCACCAGGGCACATCATGGGGCATACAGTAGGGCTCAGAACACATCACAAGGCCCACTGGAGGGAATTGGGCACACAGTAGGACACATCATGGGGCACAAACCACAAGGGCACACAGTAAAGCACATCATGGGGCACACAGTAGGTCATAGGACACATCACAGGGCACACACAGCAGGGCCACAAAAAATACAACATTCAACATTTCTAACATGCTTTAAGAAATCATATGGGTTCCACACAGCATACTAGATTAAATGAAAATGGCTATTGCTGAACAGACACAGTCAGTTTCTTCTAACTACACTAAAAATAAGGGCTGAAATCAACCAGTCTTCTAAAAGCAGCATATGGGCTTTTTTTCCACCAATTTTTAGTCATAAGGCCCTCTAATCTCCCAAGGATCACTCATTGTGCTACCAATTAGAAAATAACCTTTGAAATGTTCTGCAGTGCATTGTGGCAGTCTGCAGATTAATTATGGCTTATTTTTACTTCACATAAGTAGTACTCAAAGCACGGACAGAAAAATAATAAGAAAAAAAAAAAAAAAAAAAACATGCACTGCCGTTCATCACAATATACAAAAGAGAGCAGACGGAAAGCTCAGAAGGCGATGAGGTATTTTTAAAGACGTTCAATGACAGTTCTGTGCTTTTCTTTGCAATTTTGTTTACTTCAAAATAATTAATCCTTAAAACTGTTTGCATAAAGATTCAGATTTAAATACATAGGTGATCTATTTCAGATACTAAAATTGTATTATGGACTACAGCAAGGTGTAGGTAAAAAAATAAGGCTGGGTTCACACTTGTGCGATCACAGACATCACATGAGATTCACACTGTATTGCTGTGCAGATCACATGAAATGTCTGTGCGATGCAAATTTGCATTCACACCAAAATTGTGCAGGACCCGTGGTGGAAGGAAAGAAAATCTAATCATCTATCGGCTGCCTCACACATACAGTATCTCACAAAAGTGAGTACACCCCTCAAATTTTTGTAAATATTTTATTACATCTTTTTATGTGACAACACTGAAGAAATTACACTTTGCTACAATGTAAAGTAGTGATTGTACAGCTTTATAACAGTGTGAATTTGTTGTCCCCTCAAAATAACTCACACAGCCATTAATGTCCAAACCGCTGGCAACAAAAGTGAGTACACTCCTAAGTTAAAATGTCCAAATTGGACCCAAAGTGTCAATCTTGTGTGTGACCTCCATTATTTTCCAGCAGTGCCTTGGGCATGGAGTTCACCAGAGCTCCACAGGTTGCCACTGGAAGTCCTCTTCCACTCCTCCATGACGACATCACAGAGATGGTGAATGTTAGAGATCTTGCACTCCTCCACCTTCTGTTTGAGGATGCCCCACAGATGCTCGATAGGGTTTAGGTCTGGAGACATTCTTGGCCATTCCATCACCTTTACCCTCAGCTTCTTTAGCAAGGCAGTGGTCGTCTTGGAGGTGCGTTTGGGGTTGTTATGTTGGAATACTGCCCTGCAGCCCAGTCTCCAAAGGGAGGGGATAATTCTCTGCTTCAGTATGTCACAGTACATGTTGGCATTCATGGTTCCCTCAATGAACTGTAGCTCCCCAGTGCCGGCAGCACTCGTGCAGCCCCAGACCATGACACTCCCAGGCAAAACACACTTGTCTTTGTACTCCTCACCTGGTTGCCACCACACGCGCTTGACACCATCTGAACCAAATACGTTTATTTTGGTCACATTAGACCACAGGACATGGTTCCAGTAATCCATGTCCTTGGCTTGGTTGTCTTCAAACGGTTTGTGGGATTTCTTGTGCATCATATTTAGAAGAGGCTTCCTTCTGGACGACAGCCATGCAGACCAATTTGATGAGGTGTGCGGCATATGGTCTGAGAACTGACAGGCTGACCACCGCCCCTTCAACCTCTGCATTAATGCTTGAAGCACTCATACGTCAATTTCCCAAAGACAACCTCTAGATATGACGCTAAGCACATGCACTCAACTTCTTTGGACGACCATGGTGAGGCCTGTTCTGAGTGGAACCTGTCCTGGTAAATCGCTGTATGGTCTTGGCCACCGTGCTGCAGCTCAGTTTCAGGGTCTTGGCAATCTTCTTATAGCCTAGGCCATCTTTATGTAAAGCAACAATTCTTTTTAGATCTTCAGAGTTCTTTGCCATGAGGTGCCATGTTGAACTTCCAGTGACCAGTATGAGAGAGTAAGAGCGATAACACCCAATTCACATCTGAGACCTTGTAACACTAATGAGTCAAATGACACTGGAGGAAAAAGCTGAGTTAGACTTACCGGTAACTCCTTTTCTGAGAGTCTTCCAGGACAGCCCATGAGACCTAGGGCTCCTCCTACCAGGACAGGAAACACGTTATCCCCAACAAATAAAAGGGCGGTCCTCCAGGCCCCATGTCAGTCTTCTCGAGAACCATAGGATTTCCCTGAAAAACATATGCATAAAACACATAGCTTCCATACAAAACCGGGTGGGAATCTGGCTGTCCTGGAAGACTCTCAGAAAAGGAGTTACCGGTAAGTCTAACTCCGCTTTTCTCCCAAGCGTCTTCCAGGACAGCCCATGAGACGATGAGCCATAACTTACCAGTCTAGGGTGGGACAACTGCCTGAAGGACCTTTCGACCAAATGCCTGTTCTTGAGCAGATAGCAGATCCAGGTGATAATGTTTAATGAAGGTCGAATAACTGGACCATGTGGCAGCCTTGCAAATTTGTTCCGGTGAAGCACCAGCCCTCTCAGCCCAAGACGCAGACAAAGCTCTCGTTCAATGCGCAGTAACAAAAGGTGTAGGAACTTCTCTAATTTTGTAAGCTTCCGAGATGGCTTGCTTTATCCATCTATCGCAGTGTTTCCCAACTCCAGTCCTCAAGGCACACCAACAGGTCATGTTTTCAGGATTTCCCTCAGATGAAACGGCTGTGGTAATTACTAAGGCAGTGAAACTGATCAAATCACCTGTGCAAAATAATGGAAAGCCTGAAAACATGACCTGTTGGTGTGCCTTGAGGACTGGAGTTGGGAAACACTGATCTAGCCAATGTGGCTTTGGATGCACTCTTACCCTTGTGCGTACCCAAAAAAAGGACAAATAAAGCATCTGTTTTCCTAGAGGTCTCGGTGACCTCCAGATAGACGAGAGGGATTCTTCTCACATCTAAAAAACTAAACTTCTTTTCTTGATCGCCCTGTGGCGAACTACAAAAGGATGGCAGTACAATTTCCTGCAATCTGTGGAATGCACTGGCCACCTTAGGCAAAAAACCTGGATCTGTTTTTAAAAGAACTCGATCCTCAAAAATCGTGAGGAATGGCTCCCTTACTGATAAGGCCTGTAACTCACTTACTCTACGAGCTGAGGTAATTGCTACGAAAAAATGGTTTCAAAAGTAAGTCATTTAATAGAAATATCCTCTAAGGGCTCAAAAGGAAACTCTAACAGAGTTTGAAGTACCAGGAACAGGTCCCAAGTTGGACAACTTCTCACCACTTAAAACAAATAATAAATGTGGGGGTAGTGGCGCTGTCTGTGCACTTCCTGTGATGAGCAGGGAAAGGCCTAGCTAGAAATAGCAGCCAAGAGATAGTCCTAACCGCTAATAGCGGAGGTTAATGATAAAAAATATATATAAATATGTGTTACACTCACAAAGAAATATATGAAATAGTGTCCACTAGGTGGCAATGTGTGCCGTTACCGTGGAGTGCGAAAGGTATACAATATGTGTGAATCCTATACACACACCATGTGGGAGTATATGTCACAACTCTCCAACGTCAATAAGTGAAGTATATGAAATGCAAAAATCAAATGAGTAATAAACATCAAACGTGATGCCCTAAATATTGGGCAGTTAAATCCACATAATACAAGAATACCACTAGGTAACGTGGTTAATAGGTGAAAGTGCACAATATAAGTGGGTATAATAAATAATAGATAATAAACAAAATTAGTGCAATAAAAGTCCTTCCAGCCTGTTGCAATAGGCAAAAAACAAGTAACAGCAGTAAATCAGTTCATTCAGTGAGTGACATCTTAGTGACTTGAATGCTGCATAAACATGCTATGCCAGGTGGGATCGCTGTGATTCCGGTGCTCCCCCTTATGTGTCCCCACTCACCAGAGATATGCACCCCTGCAGGGGTAAGAGGCATATAAGGGGTCTCGGCCAGGTGTTCCACGATTCGGCTTTTCCACAGTAAATTTTCCGGACAGTCCCTTTAAATTTCCGAGCGGGGCGGGATGTTTGGGTGTCCTTATTTATCTCCAAGGTACAGGAAAAACAAAAACAAAAGCTCCCATAGCGTAGTTCGTTTTTTGTAAAAAGCAAGCTAGCTTTATTGGCAATGCCAGCAAATGCGTACAGCAATGTTTAAAAATACACAGGGGTAAATGAAAAGCAGGAACTTGAACAAAAATTGTAAAGAAATAAAATAGAAATAAAAATAAGAATAAAAAAAGTCCAAACTGGGTAGCTATTGAAGCCGTCCAGTTATAAGAACAATGGCTGCTGGAAGCAGCAGTGTTCCCACTCAGCACTTGCCATCCGGTGTCAGTGACAGAGCTGTAGAGCAGCGTGCGCTGCAGATGCGTTCCAGCTCGTCTCCCGGAAGTGCGTGGGGGTGTGCGTGTATCCGCTTTACGCACGTTTCGTCAAGTTACGTCTTCTGAAGCGGGTACACGCCTACCTCTACTCACAGTTTAAATAGAAAAAACGTCAGCGCGTAACCGTCCTCCCACTTATAGGTGATCGCCAATCGGAAATTTCAGTCAGGAACCCTGCGAATTGGTAGAAGTTGCCGTGAGAAAATCCTTTGGGTATTAATATGGTTACCGCGGACTGCTATTGATAAATATATATGGGGTCAATTACCCCCCATGGTGACATTCAAATAAAATATAACTCCATAACACATATAGTGATGGTATTTATGCAAGAGACAAATAAATCATATAGGTTCCTCAGGGATGATAGTAGTAAATGGATACAGGTAGAGAAAAGATAAAATATAATGTAATAGAGACAACTGCCCGTTCATCATAACTTAGCTATAAAATAGCTTGGGCCATGTATAAACTATAAGTGTATAAGAAATCAGGGGTGCTGACTAGATAGTACTCCCCTCCACCTATGCATAGAGCATAATGGTGCAGATGTAAGTATGCAAATAAGTGTGCATATGTATGGCAAGTTCAATGGTAATTATTCTATTCGTGAATTGATCTATGCTATCATGTCTAGAAGCATAGCTAAATGTGCATTAGTGTGTAAACGCTCAGTTTGCATTGTTATGTGTCAAATGTGGGAACAATGGCGTTCAAGCCAGCATCATGTGGGTAATGATCTGACGTAATGTGTCCTGAAGATATCTTCTCATGCGTTTTCTGATGGCTCAATTGTACAACTGTACATAAAATAGACAAACATGATTACATAGAGATAGCCGAAGTGGCAATGGCCATAATAGGCTAACTGTAATCATATACGTCCAGGCCAATGGTAAGTGATTAATATCCCATGCTCAATGGTGTTGAGCTGATAGTGTATTTATTCGATGACCTTGAGTTTGAAAAGTTGGCACAGTAGTTGCATGAAAGAAATGGAGACTAGGCCAGTTGGCTTGGTTGGCCACGTTGTTACCGCCCTTTTATGTAGTGTGCACATGAGCTGGGCATGTGTCCTGACACCATGAAAGGGAGTGGCACAGGAAAAACCATATGAAGAGATGGGCCATACGTGCCATAAGCCAGGGGCCCATTAGCTCCTCAAGGGAAATTTGCCAGGGCCTAAAAGGCAACGGTCCGGAGAAGGGTAGGAAATTACTAGATTAGCAATAGAGTGGCCGTATGTTACACAGATCTTTAGTAGAAGGTGTAAGAGGAAATAATGAAGAGGTGGTCCTCGCCCTTGGGTGTGACCAATTGGATCTTGGACCTATGGTTGAATAAGTGTGACTATACAACTATATTGCTGAGATAGGCCCCCCAGTGTCATGGGTTGGCCAGAAAACAATTCAAGTCGATATCTTTGTTGAGCCCATGGGGCACCAGGGTCCCTAGCCGGTATATCCAGCTAGTTTCGTTCTGCGAGATGGCTATGGTCTTGTTGCCCCCCCTCCAGTTATCCTTAACTAGGTCTATGCCATAGAAAATGAGCCCAGATGGGTCTTTCTGATGGTATTCTTCAAAGTGCCGCGACAGATTATGTTTTGGGTACGCGTTTTTTATTCTGCTGATATGTTCCTGGATCCTAACTTTTAGGGGCCGAGTGGTTCTGCCAACATACTGCAGATGGCACGGGCATTCAATTACATATGTGACGTGTGTCGTATTGCAAGTTATCAGATCTTTGATTTTGTATTCTTTAAAGTCATAACGTGATTTGAAGCTTGTTTTTCTTCTTGGCTGCTTCTTACTGACCCGGCATGCGAGACATTTCTGGCATTTAAAGAATCCTTTCAGCTCTGGGCAGAGACTAACAGGTTTGGGTGGATCAATAACATTATGCACCAGATGGTGGCGTAAGGACAGAGCTCGTCTATAAATGAATGTTGGTTTCTTTCCTAAAATGCTGGTCAAGATATGATCTTCTTGTAAAATAGGCCAATATTTTTTGATGATGTGTTCAAGGTCTTTATACTGAGAATTGAACCCTGTGATAAATGCTACATCTGTATTTTTATGCCTCTTTTTAATCTTTGGTTCCAGCATGGAATTCCTGTCCATATTACGCACTTCCTCTTTCTGTCTGGTTAGATTTTCCTTGTTGTATCCTTTTTCCTCAAATCTGTTAATTATCACGTCGGCTTGAGTTTCAAAATCTGAGACTGAGTTGCAGTTCCTACGGAGTCGCATCATCTGCCCTTTTGGAATGTTCGCTTTCCATCTTGGATGGTGGCAGCTGGTAGATGGTATATATCCATTGCGATCAGTGGATTTGAAAAACGTTTTTGTGTGTAGTTTGGAGCCATGCTTAAAGATCTGTAGATCTAGGTATTCAATACATTCTTGGTCACACTTTCCAGTGAATGTTAGTCCATACCTGTTGTTATTGAGGTCTAATAGGAATTTGTTAAATGTGTCCGGTGTGCCATCCCACAAGATGATGAGATCATCAATGTATCTTTTATACAGTTTGATCTCGGGGATGTTTTGGCCATACACATATTCCTCTTCCCAGCAGTCCATTAGTAGGTTGGCGACGCTTGGGGCATACCGAGCCCCCATCGCGACCCCCTTGGTCTGCACATAGTAGGTTTTCTGATACCAAAAATAATTGCACTCCATGGCCATTTGGAGTCCTTCAATAATGAAGTTAATTTGTTCTTGTTTGAGTGCAGTCTTTTCGTGTAGGGCTTTTTCCACCCCCATCACTCCATCGGCTTGTGAGATGCTAGTGTAGAGTGAATTAACATCAATAGTGGCTAGTAATAATCTTTCTGCCCCTTCTACATGTTGTAATTCGTTGAGTAGTTGGCAACTATCACGAAGGTAAGATCTACCCTTCTTGACTATGGGGTTAAGAAAGGTGTCCAGGTACTCCCCTAGTCTTGAAAAAATGGAGTTAATCCCACTGATTATGGGTCTCCCAGGTGGTTTCTCAAGCCTTTTGTGTATTTTTGGGGTGTAGTACATTACCGGTGTTTTCGTCGATTTGGACACTAGATATTCAGCCTCACTCTTACTAAGTATTCCTATGGATGTTCCCTTCTTTACAAACTTCTCAAGCCTCTTGTTGAACCGTATTTTGGGGTTACTTGTGAGTTTTTTATACGTTCCCTCAACATTGAGTAGATTTTCCATCTCCCTTTCGTAATCAGCTTTGTTGAGGATGACTAGCCCTCCCCCTTTGTCCGCTGGTCTAATAATCACCTCATTCCTTTCTCCAATGGCTTTGATATGCTCCCACACTTTCTTGTTTTTGTTTTTAGATTTCTTCTGTAATTTCCTAAGATCGCTTTCTACCATTTTTTTGAAAGCCCCCTATACACTGACTACCTGGTATGGTAGGATTGAATGTTGAATTGTTCTTTAATTTAGTTTGAACATATTCTGATGGTTCAGATCTTTCTTTATCAGTATTGTTGTAAAAATGTTTCCGCAGGTTTAATTTTCTCAGGAATTTTTGCAGGTCAATGTACGCTTCAAATTGGTCAATTGTTTTCTCCGGCGCATATTTTAAACCTAAATCCAGTATCTGTAGTTCTTCCCTAGATAACTGGACATCACTAAGGTTGAATATGCCTTTGCCTATTGGTGTCTTGGGCGTTTTCTTCTGCCCCCCTCGGCACCCTCTCCTGGTCCTTCTCTTTGGTTGGGATCTATTTCTCTCTCCTGATAGTAGGGCCTGTTGTTCCAAGGGTTCGAATTGGTTCCGTGGTCTCGGTGGTTTTGATTTCCTTGGTATTCTCCTCTTCCTGAGGGTCTTCCATGGGTATCCCCTCGGTTGCCATTCGTCCCCCTCCAATTGGGGTTTCCATGTCCTGTACGTGGTCTCCACCGTCCCGGTGGTCGGGTGTTTGGGCCGCCCCTGTGAAAACCCCTATTTTTCCCTTGCACCTCTCCCCTGGGAGTGGTGGCCATCGTGGGAATAGTAGTCTCCTGAGTATTGTCTGTTGCGACTATGTGATCTCCACCTGGGTGGATTAGGGCTCCTATAGTTATCTGTTTCCTGGTAACGTACCCTTCGATTTTCTGGTCTTCCCTGTTGCCATCTTGGTGTATGTGTCATTGCCTGTATCGGTTCTCTGTTACCAGAAGATGGTTCATGGCTGGTATTATGGTTAGGCATAACGCCATCACCCCCAGTCATGAGTGTTAGTTCACTTTCATCAATGAGGGTATCATCTAGCCCTTCAATTGGTTCTTCCATTGAAGCCTGCCATTTGTACACTAGCATGTTTTTGTAGTCCAAGACATCCCTTTTATATTTCTTTTGTTTCTTGATTTGAATGTCACTATCGTATTTCTTAATCAAATCCTGCAATTCTTGTGTTTTGTCCTTATAGTCCTGCTGGCTAGAGAATGGTATCAGAAGGGTTTGTATTTCTGTGATACTTTTCTCTATTTCTTTAAGTTTAAACTTTCTTCTTTTAACTATCCTGTGCAGGAGCTCATTCTCACTAGTATTAAAAAAACTATACCACTCATTCATGAGTGCTGCATCCTCTATGTTATCATTTGGGTGTACATCCCAACGTAGCCTCCTAGGTGTCATTTTCTCTTTTATGTAGGTTTCTAACGTTGCGATGTCCCACCATACTCGTAATTGTTTTTCCATAGTATGTCTCAATTGTTTCACCAGTCCTTGCATATCCTGCCTATTAACCTCTTGACCACTGGGCACTTAAACCCCCTTCCTGACCAGACCAATTTTCAGCTTTCGGTGCTCTCACAATTTGAATGACAATTACTCAGTCATACAACATTGTACCCATTTGAAATTTTTGTCCTTTTTTTCACACAAATAGAGCTTTCTTTTGGTGGTATTAGATCACCTCTGGGTTTTTTATTTTTTGCGCTATAAAAGAAAAACGACCGAAAATTCTGTAAAAAAAAAAAAAAAAATAACTTGTTTCTGTCATATTCGCAGGTTATTTCTCACACACAGCATATGCATACCACGAATGACACCCCAAAACACATTCTGCTATTCCTCCCGAGTATGGCGATACCCCATGTGTGCAACTTTTACACAGCGTGGCCACATACAGAGGCCCAACATGCAGGGAGCGCCATCAGGCGTTCTGGAGCACCCAGGCCAATTCTGACATTTCTCTCCTACATGGAAAAATCACAATTTATTTGCTAGAAAATTACATAGAACCCCAAAACATTATATATGCGGAGTATTGGGGTATTGCGGAGTATTTGGGTATTGCAGAGTATTTGGGTATTGCAGAGTATTTGGGTATTGCAGAGTATTTGGGTATTGCAGAGTATTTGGGTATTGCAGAGTATTTGGGTATTGCAGAGTATTTGGGTATTGCAGAGTATTTGGGTATTGCAGAGTATTTGGGTATTGCAGAGTATTTGGGTATTGCAGAGTATTTGGGTATTGCAGAGTATTTGGGTATTGCAGAGTATTTGGGTATTGCAGAGTATTTGGGTATTGGGGGTATTGCAGAGTATTGGGGTATTGCAGAGTATCGCGCAGGGTATCGGGGTATTGCGCAGGGTATCGGGGTATTGCAGAGTATCGGGGTATTGCAGAGTATCGGGGTATGGCAGAGTAACGGGGTATGGCAGAGTAACGGGGTATGGCAGAGTAACGGGGTATGGCAGAGTAACGGGGTATGGCAGAGTAACGGGGTATGGCAGAGTAACGGGGTATGGCAGAGTAACGGGGTATGGCAGAGTAACGGGGTATGGCAGAGTAACGGGGTATGGCAGAGTAACGGGGTATGGCAGAGTATTGCGCAGGGAGGGATGGCAGAGTATGGGGGATGGCAGAGTATGGGGTATGGCAGAGTATTGCGCAGGGAGGGATGGCAGAGTATGGGGTATGGCAGAGTATTGCGCAGGGAGGGATGGCAGAGTATGGGGTATGGCAGAGTATTGCGCAGGGAGGGATGGCAGAGTATGGGGTATGGCAGAGTATTGCGCAGGGAGGGATGGCAGAGTATGGTGTATGGCAGAGTATTGCGCAGGGAGGGATGGCAGAGTATTGATGGTACTGCAGAGTATTGCGCAGGGAGGGATGGCAGAGTATGGGGTATTGCAGAGTATTGATGGTACTGCAGAGTATTGCGCAGGGAGGGATGGCTGGATCTGTGACTGCAGTTGTCACAGATCCAGCCCACAGCAGCTGCTGACACCCCGCGCTCCCCCCCCTCCTCTCCTCTCGCACTGTACCGAACGGTACAGAGAGGAGAGGGAGGAACCGGCGTCATCAAATGACGCCGGTTTGTTTACAAGTGATCGCTCCGTCATTTGACGGAGCGATCACGTGGTAAACAGCCGCGATTCGCGGCAATTTACCGTGATCCGTGATGCGCCGGGTCTTCTAGACCCGGCGAGCACGGACACTTCCGCGAGCGCGCCCCAGGGGACGCGCAAACGCGGAAGTGCACGAGGACGTCCCAGGGACGTCCTGTCACAGTAACTCGACCGCGCTGTAGCAGTATTTTTGCTATAGCGTGGTCGGCAAGAGGTTAATGACTTCTTCCTGACTAAAAGTACCGCCAACATCTATATTTCTGCTACTCATGTAGTCAAATAGTTCCATAGCTGCAAGTAGAAAATTCACACCAGACGGTGTAAAGGTAATGCAAAAAGTGAAGGTGAAACCTGCGCTTAGGATAAGTTGGTAAATGTAAGGTAAGGTGTAATAGCCAGACTGCTGCCCCCCCTAAAGAATATTCTCCAGAGAAAATATAAACGAAAAACAAATAATAAATGTGGGGGTAGTGGCGCTGTCTGTGCACTTCCTGTGATGAGCAGGGAAAGGCCTAGCTAGAAATAGCAGCCAAGAGATAGTCCTAACCGCTAATAGCGGAGGTTAATGATAAAAAATATATATAAATATGTGTTACACTCACAAAGAAATATATGAAATAGTGTCCACTAGGTGGCAATGTGTGCCGTTACCGTGGAGTGCGAAAGGTATACAATATGTGTGAATCCTATACACACACCATGTGGGAGTATATGTCACAACTCTCCAACGTCAATAAGTGAAGTATATGAAATGCAAAAATCAAATGAGTAATAAACATCAAACGTGATGCCCTAAATATTGGGCAGTTAAATCCACATAATACAAGAATACCACTAGGTAACGTGGTTAATAGGTGAAAGTGCACAATATAAGTGGGTATAATAAATAATAAACAAAATTAGTGCAATAAAAGTCCTTCCAGCCTGTTGCAATAGGCAAAAAACAAGTAACAGCAGTAAATCAGTTCATTCAGTGAGTGACATCTTAGTGACTTGATTGCTGCATAAACATGCTATGCCAGGTGGGATCACTGTGATTCCGGTGCTCCCCCTTATGTGTCCCCACTCACCAGAGATATGCACCCCTGCAGGGGTAAGAGGCATATAAGGGGTCTCGGCCAGGTGTTCCACGATTCGGCTTTTCCACAGTAAATTTTCCGGACGGTCCCTTTAAATTTCCGAGCGGGGCGGGATGTTTGGGTGTCCTTATTTATCTCCAAGGTACAGGAAAAACAAAAACAAAAGCTCCCATAGCGTAGTTCGTTTTTGTAAAAAGCAAGCTAGCTTTATTGGCAATGCCAGCAAATGCGTACAGCAATGTTTAAAAATACACAGGGGTAAATGAAAAGCAGGAACTTGAACAAAAATTGTAAAGAAATAAAATAGAAATAAAAATAAGAATAAAAAAGTCCAAACTGGGTAGCTATTGAAGCCGTCCAGTTATAAGAACAATGGCTGCTGGAAGCAGCAGTGTTCCCACTCAGCACTTGCCGTCCGGTGTCAGTGACAGAGCTGTAGAGCAGCGTGCGCTGCAGATGCGTTCCAGCTCGTCTCCCGGAAGTGCGTGGGGGTGTGCGTGTATCCGCTTTACGCACGTTTCGTCAAGTTACGTCTTCTGAAGCGGGTACACGCCTACCTCTACTCACAGTTTAAATAGAAAAAACGTCAGCGCGTAACCGTCCTCCCACTTATAGGAGGCTATCACCTATACGTGGGAGGACGGTTACGCGCTGACGTTTTTTCTATTTAAACTGTGAGTAGAGGTAGGCGTGTACCCGCTTCAGAAGACGTAACTTGACGAAACGTGCGTAAAGCGGATACACGCACACCCCCACGCACTTCCGGGAGACGAGCTGGAACGCATCTGCAGAGCACGCTGCTCTACAGCTCTGTCACTGACACCGGATGGCAAGTGCTGAGTGGGAACACTGCTGCTTCCAGCAGCCATTGTTCTTATAACTGGACGGCTTCAATAGCTACCCAGTTTGGACTTTTTTATTCTTATTTTTATTTCTATTTTATTTCTTTACAATTTTTGTTCAAGTTCCTGCTTTTCATTTACCCCTGTGTATTTTTAAACATTGCTGTACGCATTTGCTGGCATTGCCAATAAAGCTAGCTTGCTTTTTACAAAAACGAACTACGCTATGGGAGCTTTTGTTTTTGTTTTTCCTGTACCTTGGAGATAAATAAGGACACCCAAACATCCCGCCCCGCTCGGAAATTTAAAGGGACCGTCCGGAAAATTTACTGTGGAAAAGCCGAATCGTGGAACACCTGGCCGAGACCCCTTATATGCCTCTTACCCCTGCAGGGGTGCATATCTCTGGTGAGTGGGGACACATAAGGGGGAGCACCGGAATCACAGCGATCCCACCTGGCATAGCATGTTTATGCAGCAATCAAGTCACTAAGATGTCACTCACTGAATGAACTGATTTACTGCTGTTACTTGTTTTTTGCCTATTGCAACAGGCTGGAAGGACTTTTATTGCACTAATTTTGTTTATTATCTATTATTTATTATACCCACTTATATTGTGCACTTTCACCTATTAACCACGTTACCTAGTGGTATTCTTGTATTATGTGGATTTAACTGCCCAATATTTAGGGCATCACGTTTGATGTTTATTACTCATTTGATTTTTGCATTTCATATACTTCACTTATTGACGTTGGAGAGTTGTGACATATACTCCCACATGGTGTGTGTATAGGATTCACACATATTGTATACCTTTCGCACTCCACGGTAACGGCACACATTGCCACCTAGTGGACACTATTTCATATATTTCTTTGTGAGTGTAACACATATTTATATATATTTTTTATCATTAACCTCCGCTATTAGCGGTTAGGACTATCTCTTGGCTGCTATTTCTAGCTAGGCCTTTCCCTGCTCATCACAGGAAGTGCACAGACAGCGCCACTACCCCCACATTTATTATTTGTTTTTCGTTTATATTTTCTCTGGAGAATATTCTTTAGGGGGGGCAGCAGTCTGGCTATTACACCTTACTTTACATTTACCAACTTATCCTAAGCGCAGGTTTCACCTTCACTTTTCTCACCACTTAAGCCATGACTAAGCACTGACTGCCAGTGCGAAACGCGTCGGCCATACTGTATCTTGTTGGTTTGCAGTGACTGTATGTACAGTTGAAAAATAAAAGACATCTCTGTAAGTGATTTTGGAGTGCGGCTGTCCAGTTTTCGTCTTTCCATTTTGCTATCATTAGCATTGCCAGCACCTTGGTGGTTCTACAACCCTTGATTGCTCACCGGGCTCACCTGGAGCGGTGAGAATTTTGTCTGTCTCACCACTACTGGCCTGGCCCTAGAAATGGATTTGAAGAATCTTGCTACCGTGGGATTTTCCAAAAGAGAAAACTGGAGGAAAACACGGATAGCTGCTGCCTGTACCTTTAAGGTACTAACTGAAAGACCCTTGTCGACACCCTCTTGAAAAAAAATCAAAAATAGAAGGAACGTCATGCGTTGATCCTCGGTTTTCAGACAACCATGAATTAAACTTTTTCCAAACTTTGGAATATATGGCTCTAGTGACTGGTTTTCTGCAATTCACCAGAGTCTTGATTACTTTGAAGAAAAGATACTGAGGGCTCAAGGGTTTTCTGATAGATACCAAACCGTCAAGTTTAAGTAAACCACCTGTGGGTGTGAGACTGAACCTTGCGACAGCAAGTCCTCTCTCTTCTGAAGCCTCAGTGGAGGCTCTGAGACCAGAGTCTGTAGTAGGGAAAACCATGGCCTCTTGGGCCAAAAGGGGCGATCAGAATAAGATCCGTTTCTTCTAGGAGAAACTTCCGGAGCACTTCCGGAATAAGCCTGATCGGTGGGAAGGCGTAGCAGAGGTAGAATGGCCACGGATTCGCCAAGGCATCGATCCCCAGTGATTGATCTGCTGGGTTTAGAGAAAATAACTCCTGTCTTGCGGTTGTCCTGATTTGCGAACAGAACTGCTTCGGGACAACCCCATTTGTCAGTGATCTCCGTAAATACTTCTGGATGAAGCAACCAATTGTCTCGCTCCACCCTGTGGCCACTGAGATAGTCTGCCAGACAGTTTTGCATCCCCAATCGATTGAAGGATCCCACTCCTCGTGCCTCCCTGTTTGTTGAGGCACGCAACCGTCGCCGGATAGGATCTGGAGATTGTGACCCCTGATTTCTGACTGAAAAACCTGCAGGGCTCTCTGAACTGCTAGAAGCTCCTCTGGTTCGATGAAGCTCTTGCTTTCCTCAAGGAACAACTTCCCTGTGCGACTTTGTCGCTGAGGTGTGCTCCCTATCCCCAGGAACTTGCATCCGTCGTGATTGGGATACAGGAATGGACCATGGCAGGCCTCTTATTAGGTGAAGCTTTGTCCTCCACCACCATAAGTTTCTTTTTACCTTGGTAGTGTTGTGCTTTCTTAAGGTCATATTTGCCCGCACAGTAATTTACTTTGAATTCTTTTATAACGAAGATGCTTTTAAATACAAGACAATCTATATGCCATAGTCTATAATATGAAACGTATTCACGGAGACGTATGATCATACAAAATAGCTAATTTATTGGTAGACAAAATATGAATATTTACATGAAATTAAAATACCAGTTGCGTCACATTAACGACTTGAAAATCAATAAAATACCCCCAAAATGGGCATGCAATACCTTTGATCTGAGTCATGGTAGGTTCTCAAGATAACTTTTATGTAAATGACAATGAAACAAAAACGTCTATTTCACACGTCTAATCGTTACTTTACTGCAGGTAAGTAAAAGATCAAATAATGTGAAATATATTGGACGTTAGTTTTGTCAATAAAATTGAAACTATGTAAAAATAAAAATATAATAAAATTGTACTCTTAAGGAAAAGTGACAAGTTATTGATATGAGAACAAACCAGAACTACAGGATATTCAATACTTCAATATTTCAACATCTCTAGGGAACAACAATATATTTGAGATAAAATCAAAATGACATAGTTACCAATTCCCAAGGTGGCTATTTCCTATTGGCAAGTGACCCGAGCTAAAATCGTTGCAGTCTTCATGCATAGTGCAAGCGTGCTCTCATGGGGCGCTCCTATTGATGGGGTCCTCTTCTCATCCTCCCATTGAGCTCAAGATTAAGATTTTTAGCTCTTAGATTGGATCCCTTCTATCTCATGGGTTTCTCTTTTTATATTGATTAAAACAATAGGACTATCAAGATCCTACCCCCTCCTGCCCCTCTGACAGCTGTCCTTAAATCATAGGCCTGTGGCACATATGGGCGTTCCTGCCAAGACGTGTTTGGTTTCTATTGGCTGACAGCTTAATAAGTGACTTGTTCTCTGGGCTTGGAGAACCTCGAGTAATATTACTTCCAGCCACTAGGTGTCTCACCTTTATTGTGAGATAATCTATACGTTGGATATCTATATTTTAGGTTTAGACTATCGATATATATCTATCCATATATATTTATATATATATACCTCTATGTATAACTCTGGTATCTTTATATTATATAAAATACAATTAGTATACTGTTGATTTCAATACAATATGTTCTTATATTCCATTATAAATGTTTTTCAAACAGTCTTTGCAATCAATGCATAGGTTACATCTCTCAATCAAATGCAAAATAATTATTAATGTAGATGCATGAATTATTTTGATATGTGCTTGATGGATATGTGTTACATTTCATATTTTTATAATCACAATGTGATATCTTTCATAATGTCAATTACGGTAGCTTATCTAAGCACTTCTATTTATAAAACAAATTTCTCATATATTTGTTTCCTCGAACAAAGCTCTAACCTACCGGGTATGTTTCCCTCGGTCCTAATTTATCGATTATCTAAACATTACTTATTTCATTTCGATATATATTCTTCCAATACAATGCATTATAAAATATCTCTGACTTGTATCATATTTGTCCATCTCATAGATAGAGGCATGTCTTGTCCTTGGTGTGAGATATGAACTGGATTTCTCTGCCATTGTCCAAGTCACAGCTGAGACAATACTGTTTGTTTACCTTAGAGCAGCCTTATTCTGTGATACAATGGGAGTTATTTTACTCCAATGTGATGATAGCCCAGTTAAGTATCTGTGAAAACTTTCCCTATGGCAGGATAGCTAACTAGTGGTGATAATACACCTCTTCTTGTCCATTCACCAAAGCTGGGTCAACACTTCTTTTGTTCTGTGAGAAGAGCTTCATTGTTTCAACTTTCACTGAAGGTCGTAAACGTTACAGATAGCTAATGTATTGTTAACTGGGCAAATATGGCTTGGTTCCTGAAGAGTTTTCATTTCAGTGATTCATCTCCAGTTTTAGACTTAATGGATATTTCATATTTTTGTCGGAACAATATTGAAATATATTATTTTTATCGTCACAAAACGTACAACAGTAGGTAATAGAACTCTTGACTCCAGAGACCTTGCATCTTCATCCCAGTTTTTCAGAAGAAACATCTGTAATGGTCTTTGATGGAATCTTGCCCATGGTACTGCAGGGAAACACGAGGTCATCAGACCTACTATCCTTTAAACTTCCCTCAGCGAGACCAACTGATTGGTCTGTAAAGATGAAACTGCTTGCACCATCTTTGAGACCTTCTCCTCTGGGAGAAAAACGTTTTGGTCTACTGAGCAAAAATCGTAGCCCAGATACTTCACCTTCTGGGCTGGATTTAGGGAAGACTTCTCTCCGTTTATCAACCAGCCTAGGGATTGAAGGAAGTCCTGTACAGTCTGGAGATCTGTTAGCAATTTTTGGTAAGACTCTGCCACTATTAGGAGGTCGTCCAGGTAAGGGATGATAGTAAATGCCTTTAACCTTAGCGGAGCCAGCGCCTCCCCCAACACTTCTTCCTCTGGTCGTTTACAGCCTGTGCTGCTTCCACCAGAAATCACCAGCAAGCCATCCAGCCCCTGTTCGCGCCGTTTATGGAGACAGGAACCAGCGTCTCCGGCGCCCGATGAAGACGTCACGCGACCCGGAAGTGACCCTCGCCGGATCTTCCTGTGGGCCAGCTTGGAGCGCAGAAGCTCCACCCTTACAAGCGCCGTGACTTCCTCGTTCCCCTGCACAAACCAGCCACGCTGTGTGCAGGAAAATAATGCCACCTGCAACCAACGCTAAGGGCCCGACGCCACCCCGGTCCTGGCCCTCCCCAGGCACAGAGAATGAGGGACAGCAGTTCCATCCAACCTCCCCAGCGGAGACACGGCTACAGGCAAGAAGGTTAGTCAAAAAATACCCCTCAAACAGCCATTAGAGCCCCTGCTCATGAGACCTAGGGGACCAGGTTCCAGAAAACATGTTACCCCCGTCCGTAGGAAACACCAATACTGACATGGGACCTGGAGGACCGCCCTTTTATCTGGTGGGGGGTAACATGTTTCCTGTCCTGGTAGGAGGAGCACTAGGTCTCTTGGGCTGTTCTGGAAGACGCTTGGGAGAAAATGGCTTATTGGCCCCAATTTGGACATTTTCACTTAGGGGTGTACTCTCTTTGTTGCCAGTGGTTTAGATATTAATGGCTGTGTGTTGAGTTATTTTGAAGGGACAGCTAATTTACACTGTTATACAAGCTGTACACTCACTACTTTACATTGTAGCAAAGTGTAATTTGTGTTGTCACATGAAAAGATATAATAAAATATTTACATAAATGTGAGGGTTGTACTCACTTTTGTGAGATACTGTATGTGCAACACTAAAAAGGGTGGGCTTTAACTGCACATATCTGTTGCTGGACAGCCAATGTTTCTGTACCGAGAGTGCACTCCTAGCATAGGGACCAAGCTATGAAAGACAGCTCTTGGTCTCACTAATGATCCTCTCTAAAAATTTTGAACGCCAGAAGGCAGAAAAGATTTGCCGATCATGTGAACATTGTGATTAACTGTCACAGTGGTCACATGATCATAAAGGGGTCAAGACAGATTTAGATATATGCACGGTGTAGCTGTATCTTGTCCTTGAGGGACTATGAGACCATAAAAAACTTTATTACCCATTAATAAGGATCTTGGGAATGGCAGCTAAACCACAAAGGGGGTTGCTTTTGACCATTAGCATAGCAAGCCTTAAGCCTAGTACACACCAGTAGTTGGGCTAAACGAAAAAAAAAAAAAAAAAAAAGACTGACAGCTCAGGAGGAGCCGATGTGCTAACTATCCGACATTAGTACAGCGATCTTCCCTGTTGTTCTATTGTGTTATGACAGGGAGACTGCCCCTCCCCCGCCAGAACAATCCGGTCGTAAAAGTTTGTGGACCCTGGTGGTGCTGACAGGGTGGCCATGGCTCAAATATCATCTAATTAGGCAAGAATAGGCCAAAATTTCAACTGTGTATGGCCAGTAGGGATAAGCTTCGGCGTGTTCGCACACTACACGTGCAGAGCCCGACAGGAAGTTGGCACGGCGCTGAGCTAATTACAGGCAGGGAGACATTGTCCCGATGAATGGCTGCAGAGGGAGAGGGAGAGAGATATTGGGAAATGTCTCACTGCCCGTGATTAGTGCAGTGCCGACTTCCTGGCGGGATCTGCACGTGGAGTGTGCGAAAGCGCCGGAGCTCATCCCCAATGGCCAACATTAGCCATCAATTAACCTAATGATAGTCATCTGCACTCTGTGGGTGACTACATGTGAATTATGGAAGAACATTACGGCTTTTTAGTACGTTAAAAAAAAAGAAAAAAGAATAAAAAGTACACCAAAGTTGAAGTAATTCCTTTTTTTAACCAAACCACCAACAAAATAATTTCAGACATCACGAAAAAGCACAATAGTTGTGACATATTTTATTTCAGAGGGAGACTGTTTGCATATGAAGTGGGACTATTCAGTTATATACACACACTTTTCATGAAACATACTGTTGCAAGAGTCCACTGAATGCATAATGTGCGAATTTCAATATACAAAGAGAACTAGTGTTAGGAAAAGGCAGGGACATCCCTCTTTTGTCTAATTTACATGTAACGCTATGGAATACTGATTAGTCGCTCCTGAAAACATTTTAATAAGCAGGTTGCAAGGAGAGGGAAATGAAAATGATTAATACTTTCATGTTCTCCACAACCATCAAAAACGTACACAGGAACACAGCTCTAAAAAAAAAAGAAAAAAAAAAAAAAAAGAAAAATCTATTGCACTCACGTGTAAAAGGCCATGAGGCCCCATATGTTTGACACTGCACTATTTTTTGTAATAAAACATTTACAACACGTTTAATAAAACACAATAGAAGTGCAGTGTAATTAGGAATAGGCACCTACTCACAATGTAAAAGTTCAAATAAGTCTCTTCATATTTTCATAAGGTCTACTGCTAAGCTTTGGGCTTTCTGGTTCCCTTAATCCTCAGTGCATTAGGAGAGGCAGTTTTTTTTTTGGCTACACTCCCTTAGTGACCCGTTAGGTAGTCCTGTGTAGAGTCAGAAGCAAAAGAATCTGCATCTTCGTTATCCGAGTCATCACTGCTGTCATCTGCGGCTGGTTCGCCAGTTAGTGCAATCCGTGCATAGTCATCCGTGTCTATGGATTTGCAGAAGTGAATAGCATATTTTAGCTTCTCCTCAAGAACCTGCTTGCAGGAATATCTAGGAAGCTTCAGCAGAAAGAAGCACGTGTATGATTCTGGAAGGAAATGATCTGGAGGATTGTACTTGTCTAAAACCTGTCAAGAAAGGAAACAAAATGAAACCTAAAATCAACATTTGTACACACTTTTCACTAAGTGAATTTTGCAAGTATGATCAATTCACAAATTTTAACTCCCTTTGTTTGTAAACACTTCACAGTGCTGTGAATTGCATTGTGATAAGTTCGTTGTAAAGTTATTGTAAATGTAAAAGGTTTTTTACCTTAAGGCATTTTCTGCATTAGGGTAAAGAACCTTTTAATGGTGGCACGTCCCCTATATTCAAGTATTCACATATTTATAAATAAGCAATAAGTGTTTTTAAACAAGCCATTACTGACCTCTGTAACTACAGGCACTGTGGAACAATTGGAAAGTTCTCCGCTTCTGTGGAGCAGAAGCTGAAAACCTTCACTTTCTTGCAGCACCCCAGGTCACTCTGCCATTTTCTTCCTGCAATTACTGCACAGCATTCCAGTTATCTATTCTCCAAAGTAGGCATATGGCATGTGTTTTGGGAGATGGAAGCATAGGAAGACATAGCCAACCAGAGTTTTTGTTATATTTACCTGCTTTGTGCAGTAGTTTTGCACAGAGCCGCCCAGATTCCCCTTTTCTCCGGTCCCTCTTTGGTGCTTCTCGCCCCTCCCTCCTGCTGAATGCCCACACAGCAAGCAGCTTGCTATGGGGGCGCCCAAGCTGACCGGAGCCGCAGCTCCCTGTGTCTATTCAGCAATGGGTTGGCCCATCCCCCTCTCCTCATTGGCTCACTGACTTTAAAGCGGAGGTCTGTCAAAAAAATAAATAAATGATGTTGGCATCGCAGCTTATGTTTTCATCAGCTGTCGGGTGCTGCTGCTGCCAATGCGGGTAAGGGAACCGAGCAGTGTAGCCTTACGGCTTCACACCGGGAACCCTGCTGCACATGCACAAGGCCACACTCCTCTCGTCTACTGGCCTGGCGACAGGGGAAGGAAGAGGAAGCCCTCTGGTGATGTCATTGGGCCACGGTGCGGACTCCCGGAAGTGGGAACAGGACACTTGTAAAAGATGCCAATTGTGGCACCGGAGGGGAAGAGGAGACAAACGAGCGGACGTTCCACTTTAATTGACAGCAGCGCGATACAATGGCGCTTCACTGCTGTCTCCGTCAATGAGGGGGGGAAGTCCCGGGCAGCCAAGTTTCACATGCTGGATGGAAATGGAGCTTAGGTAAGTATTAGGAGGACTGCTGCACAGTGAAAGTTTTTTTATCCTAATGCATAGAATGCATTAAGATAAAAAAAACTTCCGCCTTTACAACAACTTTTAATTTGACTGCTTCTTTTGTTATCTTTGAGGATGAATTACTCTGCAGTCTGCTCACATAATTTGTAATAAAAACATCTTTTGCATTCTGAAGCTTCTCTCCAACCACTTTGGCATATTATTTTATATATACTGTGATTCTGTACTTGCCAAATATGCTGCAGAAATCTCCATTCACTGAGTCTAACAACAGCTGCCTGTTCACTTCCTGGATTTACACAGACACACACCTCCAGCTCTACAGCTCTCATTGGCCCACTTATGACTCACACACCCCCTCCCTTCCTGGCAAACGCTCACGAGACGAAAGAGCGCTGTGCATGAGGTCATAAGCCTAGGCCTAAGCCTATATATTTTTCTATCCAAAGTTAAAACAAGGGCAGACGGTTTAATAGATGGAAAGTTGAAAAAAATTACTGAAGGTCCGCTTTAAGAATATGTTAAATTGTGTAAATACTTGACAGTCAATTTAGGAATCAAAGTAGTAGGTTATAGAATAGTTTATGGTTTGAAGAGTTTTACCAAGTTAATGTGCGATTAAAGTAGCCACAGTTCAGCCAAAAAGGAGTATAGTGGATCCTGGTATTGCGAGTAACGCAGTTAACGAGCATTTCGCAATGCAAGCATTGTATTTAAAAGAAAATCCTAACTCGGTTTGTGAGTGTTTGTTGTCTCGCAAAACGGGTAGGATTCATGCCAAAGCGGTATGCAGTACCACGTTTGGCCTAAGGTTGGGGGCGCCGGAGCCGAGCGGAAATGCGCAGAAAGGCCAGAGGACACCTCAGCTGACCTCGTGAACGGAGCCTTTCCGAGGTTTGCCAAGGTGTCCTCAGGCCTTTCTGGCCGTTTCTGAGGCTCTCCAGCGCCCCCACCCCACCTCTGGCCGCATGAGTTATTGTATGCCATGGAAGTCAATGCGGAACCAATTAACTTTCATTTCCATTGACTTCAATGGGGAAGCTCGCTTTGATATGCAAGTACTTTGGATTACGAGCATTCTCCTGGAACAGATTATGCTTGTAATTCGAGGTTCCACTGTAATTTCTTTTTGCATGGACCCAACAGTAAGAAATAAGTAAGAATAGCAAAAAAATGTAACGTGCAAGAGGCAAAAACAAATGAAGAATTACCTGAATGACAAAGTCTCGACCTCTAAAGTCAGCTATCGTCCTTGGCAGCCTTGTTCTGCCCCACACAAAGCGAAGAAACAGGGAGCGCTCTGTGTTAGAAAAGGACTCCATTACGTCCCAAAACCACTGAATGAGAGAGGCAGTGGGCTCAACCCCCTTGTATGTGGCTACCGATTTCAGAAGGTGGAGAGGAATATCCGGACTGCCACACACCTAAAGAAACAGGAAAGATTTCAATGTATTTTTCTTCTATACGTTTCTTATTCAGACTGCAAACTAGGGCAACATACAGAAATGTTCAGGAGGGGGCATGCAAAGAACCAAACTGTCAAGCACAAGACTTTTATATGACATTCCACAAGATTACTTGCCCACAAAAGTGCAGGTTACAAAATGTATCAAATGCATTTTGCAGCCCGACAACCAACTTTCTTTTCACTAGTTCCCTATTGATAATTTCAGCACACAACAGTGATTTGATTAGAAGATGGTTGTAGATATTTGGTGAGGTATTCATGTTACAATACTATTAACGTCCTATGTAAGTATATTCTCACATTAATATTCCATTAATACAGTCTAGCTGTCAAGTTAGGGCCCTGTCCACTGCTACAGTAAGCTTTACCCACTTTAGTCAAAACCTCGGTCACTGAAAGTGGGTAAAACTTTATAAAAATACTTAAGGCTTTCATACCACTGACCAGATCTGCAAGCCTTGTGCATTTAAAAAGGATAATAAAGATTATGGGAATATTTTGAATAACCAAGTTGTTTAACAGAGGGGGCCAGACCACTAGGCTCGGTTCAAACTGCCACGACTTGGAATCCGACTTGTGAGACTCCAAGTCGCGTGACATGTGAAATCCCATTTAAGTCAATGAGAGCCGTCTTAATTAGTACTGAAGTCGCTCCGACTTTAGAAAAGGTTCCTGTACTACTTCAAGTCGACGTCTACCCGACATGTACCCATGGATTTCAATGGAAGTTGCCTCCAAGTCAGATCCTTATCTTAATTGACGTGATTTGGATCCGACATTACAGAAAGATTACCCAGGAATTCCCTGAAGTTGCTTAGAAGTTGCCTGACAAAGTTGTGCTGACTTTCAGGATGCGGCAGTGTGAACCGCCTCTTATTCTATCCACTATGCGGACAACAACGTTGCTACAGAAGTTTAGTCAGCTGTCATCAACAACGTCTGATGCTGAAAGGCATAAAGCTGAAGTCTAAACACTTTTTTGGACAAACCAATCTAACATTGTACCTCTGATGAAGCTGATCCCATGCTCTGCTGGTTAGTGTAATAATCTTAGCATCAGTGATACTGAATGCACGTCACAACTGATCTTCCAGCACTGCAGTGATCAGAGGCTCCAAAAAGTCACACCCCCACTAGCCTCCCGTCCTGTCCCCTCGACCATTCACAAAGCTCCTAGTATTATTTTCTCAGAACACAGCGCATTCTGCAAATGGAGGAAGAGTAAATGAATGACGGGACTGCTCTTCTACATTTCACTCATTCTATAGAAATACTGTGAATGGCAAAGAGTATATGAAAGGGAGGAAGGGTAGCGCAGCCCCTCACCCCCAAAACATCACAGCTGTGGGGAGTATCTGGTATCACTGAGGGTGAAGATTATAACACTAACCAGTAGCCAGCAGAAAATGGGATGCGCTTAACCACTTCATTACTGGGCACTTAAACCCCCTTCGTGCCCAGACCAATTTTCAGCGCTGACGCATTTTGAACGATAATTGCGCGGTCATACAACACTGTACCCAAATTATATTTTTATCATTTTTTTCCCACAAATAGAGCTTTCTTTTGGTGGTATTTGATCACCTCTGATTTTTATTTTTTGCGCTATAAACATAAAAAAAAAAGAACATTTTGAAAAAAAACACAATATTTTTTACTTTTTGTTATAATAATATCCCAATTTAAAAAAAAAAAAAAAATCCCTCGGTTTAGGCCGATACGTATTCTTCTACATATTTTTGTTAAAAAAAAAAAAAAATCGCAATAAGCGTATATTGATTGGTTTGCGCAAAAGTTATAGCGCCTACAAAATAGGGGATAGATTTATGATTTTTTTTTTCACTAGTAATGGCTGCGATTTGCGATTTTTTTGTCAGGCCTGCGATATTGCGGCGGACGTATCGGACACTTTTGACACCATTTTGGGACCATTCACATTTATACAGCGATCAGTGCTATAAAAATGCACTTATACTGTATAAATGTGACTGGCAGTGAAGGGGTTAACACTAGGGGGTGAGGAAGGGGTTAAATGTATTCCCTCATTGTGTTCTTACTGTGTGGGGGGAGGGGACTGACTGGGGGGAGGTGACCGATGCTGTGTCCCTATGTAAAAGGGACACAGATCGGTCTCCTCTCTCCCTGACAGCACGTGGAGCTCTGTGTTTACACACAGAGCTCCACGTCCCTGCTGTGTCACCGACGATCGCGGGTGTCTGGCGGACATCACGGCCGCCAGGCACTCGCATCGCCTCCCGAATGATGCGCCGGGCACGTTGTTTCCCCGCTGCGCGCCCCCAGCGGCGCGCACAGGGAATGACAACAACAGGACGTCTAAAGACGTCCACTCAGCACTTGAGAGCAGCGCTGTGGACGTCTTTCGTCCATAGCGCGGATCCCAAGCGGTTAATTACAGCTACATTATTAAACCAGTGATGTACCGTATGTCCAAAAAACACTACTAGACCAAGTTTGAACATGTCCTTTTTACCACGCAGAAACAACTATGTGGAATACATTAATATTTTCTATGTTAAACAACCAGTAACACTCTAGCCATGGATTGGAAAAGGCAAACAAAATGTTGTTTTCAAATTACTAACTTAAAGCGGAGTTCCGGCAAAACATTTTTTTTTTTTTTAAGTCAGCAGCTACAAATAATGCAGCTGCTGACATTTAATATATGGACACTTTACCTGTCATGGGTGCCCGTGATGTCGGCACACAAAGCCTATCTGTCCCTCGGCTCTCAGGTGCTGTTGCTGCCGTCTTTGGCAAGAGAATCAGGAAGTGAAACCTTGTGGCTCCACTTCCTGGTTCCCTACTGATCCCGCTGGTTCCTGCTGTCTTCTGGGGCCTGTGTGTCTCCTAGAAAACAGCGGGGGTAGGGGCCGAGAAGGCGCCGGGCATGACAACCTATGTCCGGAAGTGGGAGCAAATACCTGGATTACACAGGTATCTGCTCCCTCCTCCCCCTGAAAGGTGTCAAATGTGACACCGGGGGGGGGGGGGGATTCCAAAAAGCGGAAGTTCCATTTTTGGGTGGAAATCCGCTTTAAGAAGTACCACAGCCATGATACAACAATAGAGAGAAACATGCATACCATAGTTTCAAGTTCATAACCCGTAAAGAGAGAGAGCAGAGGCACAGGAACAACACGTGCCATCCCTTCACGGACTGCTGCAACCTGTTCATCAAACTCATGCAACCTGAAATAGAAAAATGTGCAATATTATGTTTAACAAGCAAATTTTAAAGCAAAATACACATGTATATCCAGTAAATGAAATATCTAGGCAATGACAAAACGCTGAGCAAACTAGGTAAGGCTAAATATATTTGCTTTTTAAGGGTTATCAATGTGATAAAGAAAAATATGAAAAAAGTGCACCAACCAGAATACAGGTTTATTGTAGTCAGATACATTCTGAATGCAGTAACCAACATAATCCATTTTGTATATGGCTTTATTAAATAAAACAAAAAAGATGCATGGCCCAGATTATGCTGTACAGATGCATAATTTGTGGTAACTTTTTGATTCTGTTTTTATCAACACTATAATGAAAATGCCTTGAGGCAATACACAAAGCAGCAAATCGCTCTATGTTTCTACTGTGATTATGTACTTTTGTCTCCATCCAGTGACAGTGCTATTAAAATGCATCTGCTCTCAAGCGCTACCCAGGACCAATGCATAGTCTCTTTTATCAAAATGTCACTTGCCAACATCAGTTTGTGTAGCAGTCTGATAAAAAGCAAGAGATGGTAAAAGATGCAGACAGCATTGGCAGCAAATGAAGAGAAACCCATTGCAAATTGTAAGAACGCTACAAGGAAAGGATTAACCGTGTTTGCCCTATAAAACATTTAGTAAAAAGGGTTTATCTAAAAAGCCTTTGATTTACACTACGCCAGGGCACCGCTGCTCTTTCAAGTCAATATGCCTAATGCGGAAAAATGCCTACAAGGATGCTGATGGCACGCTTACAAGTTAAAAGAAAGAAAATTATCTGACCACCCAGCATCATAAACAGAGCACCCCGATGTGAACACTAAAAGATTTCAATTTATAAAAGGAAATAGTCCAGTTAAACAAGACTAATGAAGAAGCAGAAAGTCGTGCGGCTTCTGGAAAAAAGAGCTTGAAAATGAGACCATAGAATCTAAAGTTCCTCCTGGGGAATGACAACATTGGCTTGAGACGATGTAGCAAGAGAAAGGTTACATAGATTTATGATGGTTCAGTATCCACCTAAACCCTAACGCAATTAGAGATGCATTTTATTTGACAGAGCCCTCACTGGCTGTTCCCTACACAGGAGATCTTGTCATACATATTGATTTTTTTTTTCTGTCCAGGCTGAATGGACAAAAAATCCTCAATGCATGCTAACCGTGCAGATGGATGACTTTTTTGCTACAGCAATTGTATTTTGACATCCAGCCCCACCAACTGTTACAACACCTAAACAGTGGCTGCATCTGACTGAATGCAGGCACTGTTTGGCCTACAATTTCCTGACTGGCTCAGATTTTTTTCAATGGAGGGATGTCTGACAGGAAAGGACTGCCAGGACAAACCAAACCACTAAGCAAATTTCGTAACTAGGCCAGAACCAGATAGAAATTCACTTAATGTATGGCCAGTATTAGTATCCCACAACAACAGGAATGCCACAAGAAGACAGGAGGGTTCAGGAACAGTCAGCTCCATAGGCTTCTAAAGCTGGATATACAGTCGTGCTCATAAGTTTACATATCCTGGCAGAATGTATGATTTCTTGGCCATTTTTAAGAGAATACAAACAACACAAAAACATTTTTCTTTCACTCATGGTTAGTATTGGCTGAAGCCATTAATTATCAAATCAACTGCGTTTACTCATTTTGAATCATAATCACAACAGAAACTACCCAAATGACCCTGATCAAAAGTTTACATACCCTGGTGATTTTGGCCTGATAACATGCACACAAGTTCACACAACAGGATTTGAATGGCTATTAAAGTTAACCATCCTCACCTGTGATCTGATTGCTTGTAACTCGTGTGTGTGTGTGTGTGTGTGTGTGTGTGTGTATGTATACATCCTCACCCGTGATCTGATTGCTTGTAATTCGTGTGTATATGTATATGTATATACACACACACACACACATACATACACACACACACACACACATACCACACACACGTCAATGAGTTTCTGGACTCCTGACAGACCCTTGCATCTTTCATTCAGTGCTGCACTGAAGTTTCTGGATTCTGAGACGTGGGGAAAGCAAAAGAATTGTCAAATGATCTGCGGGAAAAAGTAGGTGAACTGTATTAAGCAGGAAAGGAATATAAAAAGATATCCAAGGAACTGAGAACGCCAATCAGCAGTGTTCAAACTCTAATCAAGAAGAAGTGGAAAATGAGGGGTTCTGTTGAAATCAAACCACGGTCACGTAGACCAACTAAAATTTCAGCCACAACTGCCAGGAAAATTGTTCGGGATGCAAAGAAAACCCACAAATAACTTCAGGTGAAATACAGGACTCTCTGAAAACATGTGGTGTGGCTGTTTCAAGATGCACAATAAGGAGGCACTTTAAGAAAGATGGCTGCATGGTCGAGTCGCTAGAAGAAAGCCATTACTAGGCAAATGCCACAAAGTATCCTGCTTACAATACGCCAAATGGCACAGAGACAAGCCTCAAACCTTCTGGCACAAAGTCTTTTGGAGTAATGAGACCAAAATTTTAGCTTTTTGGCCACAACCATTAACACTACATTTAGAGAAGAGTCAACAAGGCCTATGATGAAAGGTACGGAGGTGGATCGCTGATGTTTTTGGGATTTGTGAGCTACAAAAGGCACAGGAAATTTGGTCAAAATTGTTGGCAAGATGAATGTAGTATGTTATTAAAAAAAAAGGATGAACATTTGCATTCATCAGCCAGGAAGCTGCACATGGGATGTACTTGAACATTCCAACATGACAATGATCCAAAAAACAAGGTCAAGTCGACCTGTCATTGGCTCAAATGTGCAGTTCATGCAAGACAGCCCAAGGATTTACAGGAACTGGAGGCTTTTTGCCAAGAGGAATGGGTAGCTTTACAATCTGAGAAGATAAAGATCCTCATCCACAAATACCACAAAAGACTTCAAGCTCTCATTGATGCTAAAGGGGGCAATACACGATATTAAGAACTGGGGTGTGTAAACCTTTGATCCGGGTCATTTGGGTAGTTTCTGATGCGATTAGGATTTAAAAAGGGTAAACACAGTTGATTGATAATAAATGGCTTCAGCCAAACATGAACCATGAGTGAAAGAAAAGTTTGCGTGTTATCATTCATATTCTCTGAAAAATGGCCAAGAAATCAAATTCTGCCAGGGTATGTAAACTTATGAGCACAACTGTACATGTACAGTTTTTTTCGTTCTGCCAACAGGTTGAATGGAAATAAAAATGGCTAGATCCTCGCATCAACAAAAACTATGTGTGCTGTATTCTGACAGTGGGACACCCCAGTTTGACAGAAGCCGGTCGATGGACTGGCTTCTGTTGAACAGATAGCGGTACACACATACCAAAGAAAATTTGGTACGTGTGTACGGGGTTTACTTCGGGGAAAATGGTCTCTCTAGCCACCAGTATCACCTGTAATAAAGTTATCATGAGCACATGCAAGAAGGGAGACTGGAGGCTTTCGGTCTACATACATTTTTTTTTTTTTTTTTATTTGAAAAAGTGGGTGTAAAGGGAAAGTCTTTGTAACCTTAGAACTGTAGGGGTAGATACAACAGACTGATCATCTAGCTTTCCAGTGGTGTGCATTACATTAATAAGAGCGGAAACAGTCATTTAATTTAGGAGTAATAGCAGATGGTTGCAGACATCAATGCCATCAGTAGGTGCACAGCAAGCAGCCATTGGACATTAGTATAGAAAGTGAGGGGGCATCTGATTGTAGGCACGGGGGGCAAAGTCCTAATTTACCGGGCATAAAATGTGAAGAGGTGGTACTACAGCGCTACTACCAAATAATATCAAAGAAAAAAAAGGATAAAGGGTAAAGCGCAAGTCAGGGCCTCAAGATTTCAGGAAACCTGGACAGCTGGTAGCAAGTGAAGGTTAGATGGCTAGAGGAGAACCAAGTCACTGTAAGCAGGTAGCAGGAATGGATCAAGATATTTTTCTTTGAGGCAATATGGACGTAAAAGAGATCACAGAGGAGGTGCAAGAAACTCCACTGAGCAATCAGCGTCCTTGTTCAGACCCACAGCATTAACCTCTTTGGAAGTAAAAATTGGTAAGTAGCTCCCAATGCTCAGCTTGATCAGCCTATACACCGAGTGAGCCTTTGTAGACAGGGAAAGCGCTTAGCCAACGCTCTATAACTTGAATAGGCGCTGCAACTAATGTTTACCAGATCCAAGTCTTGGTAGTGCTCTCTCTCCATCTCTTAATCAGAAGTGACATATTAAAAGATCAATATAATTTCAGAGACCTCAAGCACAACTTAGTGACAAGTTAAAAGATTAATTTCATTTCAGATATAATAAGTTGGAATTAAATGAAATCACTTTTTTTTTAATCAACGATGGAAAGGATGAGGAGTGAACACTTTCGGTTTAAGAAAACAATGATGTGCTTCACAATAGTCCCATTTGCTCCCAAGCCCTTCAGCTCAGAGCTATGGCTTCCATGTGTTGCACCTAGGAGAACTGTAAAAAAAAAATCAAAACATTTGCATGCAAAATAGATAAATGGTTCTGTAATTGCAGTTCAGTAGATCACTGGAGCGTGAAATAATTATGAATTAAGGACTTTTTACTACCTATTGTGCTAAAAATAAAAAAATAAAACCATCTAACATTTCTGAGGGAACCGATATGTGATTATGTTCTTAAGAAGGTAAAGCCGTTGCTGAAAAGAGTGCAGATAAAAGTCTAGTTTCAATAAGGCAAAGAATCTTTGTGTACAATAATTTTGTAGAGCCACAAAAGCTTATTACCTTCTTTGGAACTTCTACATGTCCTATTCCTTACAACACACACTGCATTCTTATGCAGGATAAAGGAGCAATTACCTAAATGTGCATTCCTGTATGAATATATATTGTTGAACTTTTCTTGGAGACTGCACTAAATTTTGGACTCTCCAATCGCTGCTCTTTGGTGTTCACATTATACACTAGACCGCTTCATATTGGCAGAATGTGAGACAGTGTACAGTTAAAAGCTGAGTGTCCCAACTTTGTACTATTTCCATATTATAACTCAACTATCTATCATTTACCATTGTCTGTTACATTCAACACACAGAAAAGTCCTTGTGAATATTGTAAGATACCTACCTGTAGCCGATTGCAAGCCTCACATATTCTGCTCGATTGTCCAGTGTAATATGTGTGTGCTTGGAGCTCAGTTGGATATCTTGACCACTTGCACTTGGCACTGTAAAGGGAAGGATCATAGCCTCGAACTCCTCGGAGGTGGCCTCGTTGTCCCTTATGTACATAAGTCCAGGGATAAAGTCTTTATCCACCTTAAAACATGGGAACAAACTTAGGGATTAAACAAAGGTCGCTGGTATTGCGGCTAACCTTTAATGGCATTCAGATATTGTAAACTGTATAAAACAGAGCGTCATTATGATCCTGCTTACAGTATTCAAGTAAAAGACTGTTTAAATTAAATTATGAATGAACTGTGTTTTGTTGCAGTTCTCTAATTTGCTTTTGAATGTCTAATTAATCTTTAGCATTACCATAAATCTGAAGGGCCAATGAAGAGATCCTATCAGCCAAATATTCCCTAAGAGTGGCCAGAAAGACTTTCAAGTGGTTGTAAACCACCTAAAAAAAAAAACCTGTAGGACAAAAAGGAATAATGAGCTAGTATGCGTAGCATACATGTCTCCCAGAGTTTTTTCTGAACATCGCGGGCTCCAGGTCTTTGATTGGCCAGAGCCATGATGACTTCACTCCCGCATAAGTGGCGGGAGCTGCCGGTAACAGCACATCAGCTGCAGCAAAGGCATGAACGAGCCGTTGTTTCAGTGCGCATGTGCCGATGACGTTGGCACATGCTGATACAGGGGATATCTCCTAAACCGTTTTAACAGGTTTAGGAGATATTCAAGGTAGCTACAGGTAAGCTTCATTATATAGGCTTACCTGTAGTGAAAAGTGGTCTGCAAGGGTTTACAACCACATTAAAACATCGGCAGTTGCCTCAATGAGAATGATAGGACTAAACTAGGAGTCCATCCACAAATTTGTTGTTTACTATCAACCTCTTCTGCAGCTTTTATACGAGAACAAGGAAGTATTAGAGCAGCTAAAAAAAATTCACAGCTATGTCACTGATGGGGAAGGAGCAGGAGTTAAAATTTCACTGCAGAAATAAATAACATCAAATTCACCTTGTTGAGGTCGAACTTCATACAGTGGTTTGTGCATTAGTGTTGAATTCTTACAGAGATCAGAGGGCTTTTTTTGTAAATTAGGGAAAGCCTATGGTACAGTTGGCTGTTGGGATCGGGTCATAGATTGCCACCCTTGCACCCATCAGCATTCAACAGCAATATGTTACTGGATAAATAAGAGCCCATCTTCTAGTATTCATGTATAAAATTATATAGTAGAAGTTGGCCACATCTGGACTTGTTCAGTAATGCTGGCCATAACTGGACTTGTTCTGTAATGCAGAAGAGGTTGTGTAGCATATCAAGCCACTTCTTCGGTTCGTAGAGTGTCAGGAAGAAACCACAGCATTTATATTCACACCACCATGGAATTTGTAAATGTCAATTGTCCACGAGCAGGATGAGAAATTGGGCGAGTTGTGGTGCCAAGCTGTATGACCCAAGTCTGTGTCAGGAAGCCAACGTAGAAAAACACTTACGCAGGCTTCCCAACACATTCCGACCCCTTATCCTGCTATTGGATAAGCTTCAAAACATCTTCAACATTAAAGAATAAATCCAGTTGAATAGTGACCAATTACTATTAGACATACCACAACTTGGATAAATGTGAACCCTCCCAGACATGTATAGAATTACCTCACTGAGGTCTGCAATTGTCAGATTCATGCCTGCTAGCTGCTTCCACACCGGTTCAGCCAGATTAAGACTTAGAGGACTCCCTGTTCGAATGGCAATTCCTAGAAGCACACCTAGAATGTAAAATGACACATCATTTAATATTGGATGAGCCACTCAAGTTTAATCAGTTCAAGATATTTTCCCATGACAAAACATTGTAAGCAGTTAGTCATCTGAAACTGGTTATGTGCAAAGTTTGATACTCACAAGTGTATCCTCAAACACAAAGTAATACTAAGGCCCCGTACTCACGACCAAACATGTCTGCTGAAACTGGTCCGCAGACCAGTTTCAGCAGACATGTTTGGCCGTGTGTTGGCCCGAGCGGACCATTTTGGGACGGATCGGACAGGTTTCCAGCGGACAACTGTTTCCCGGACTTGTTTTAAAACAGTCCGCTGGAAACCTGTCCGCCCGGACATGTACGGTCGTCTGTACAGACCTACCGTACATGTCCTGCCGCCCGCATCCCTCGCATGCGTCGAATGACTTCGACGCATGCGTGGAAGCATATTTAAGGCGGCCCGCCCACGTCGCCGCGTCATTGTCGCGGCGACACCGCGTCATCGACGCGGCGACACCGCGGACACGCCCCGCGTAATGTTTACGCGCGGGCTTCTGTTCGATGGTGTGTATAGCCATCGAACAGAAGTCCCCGGGCAGTCCCCGGCCAGACATGTCCGATGGAAACGGTCTGCAGACCGTTTTCATCGGACATGTCCTGCCGTGAGTACAAGGCCTAAAAGGGAGGATGGGAAAGAAGATTGAACGGTGACAATTCTGCCTTATATAATTTTCTCGCATATGTCCTACAGAGTAGCAGACCTGAAAAGGTCTGAGCTTTACAAAGTTCCCCCTGCTAAAACAGATCATCATAAAAAGTACATAGGGTGACAAGCAGAAAGTGAAAAAAGGTGCCAGCTTCTGCCCCTGGGAAGAAATATACTAAAGGAAAAATCAACTGATGTAACGCTAAGGACATTTTCTCGGTAATCAAACCACGCACAAATGAATTGGTCCACAAAGGACATGATAAAATAGGGGAAAATTCCAGACATGGAAAGTTTATAAGGTATGTATTTTAGCGACTCAACTTAGTAGGTTTGTGTTTCCAAAGCCAAATAGAATACGCAAAGAAAAGAAAACAAGCCAAGCAAGTTTGTAAAGGGGCTTCAGTATGGAACTCACAGTGGCATAGATGCAAAGTTTATTAATAGAAAATAAACAATTCCAATAATGTATGACTATTGGCCACAAAAAACAGTAAAACCTTGACCAATGTTAAAAAATCATGACGTCACAATAAAAGTGAAAAACATAGCAGCCCGAGCTCACTTGCACACACAAACACTCAGCACACATGCAGGGGGAGGGGTGGGTGTTAGACTCAACGTTCAACGTCTAAAATCGGCCTCCAGTGACAGCAGGTATGGATATACCAAAAAAACAGAAATCTCCTGAGTATAGAAGTAGTGGTGTCATAGTAGGAAAAACAGAAATGTCAATCCTGAAAATCAATTTCACTCGCCGTACTGCTTGCTTTCTTAATCCGCTACCGATTGACTCCTCAGATGTCCAAAAAAAGCCAGTCTCTGGGATGGTTCAAGTAGTGGAAGCAGTCATGCTTTGCCTGGCTGTAGATGTACACAGATACCTCAGTAGTGTCCCCGCTTTGTGCGGAGATGAGTGAAGGAAGCTCACACAGCTGAGCAAAATGCATAAACACCATGGTGTTTAGCAGCCCGGTTTTGGAGCCACACACATGTAGCGTATATCTGCTCCACTCATCACCGCACAAAGCAGGGCCACTACAAAGAATCAGTGTACAGATAGTGGATTATAGGATTTTACCAACATTTTAAACTAGGGCCAATTTTCAGGGTAGGGCTTATATTGCAGCCCTCCTGGAAAATAACACTAGGTCTTATTTTTGGTTGAAACATGGCACATGTTCCTTAACAGCCAAGTCTAGATGCCTATCATATTTTGAAGCTCACCCATACATATGTTCATATGTCAGTAACTTTGAACTATATATGCTGCATTATCCTCTTCACAGCTGACTGTATTTATCTCACTGATTTTCAGGATTGACATTTCTGTTTTTCCTACTGTGACACCACTACTTCCCTTATGCCTCGTACACACGACCAGTTTTCCCGTTGGGAAAACTGCCATGACAGATTTTGGCTGGGAAAACTGGCTGTGTGTATGCTCCATGGCAGTTTTCCCATCAGGAAAACTGCCAGGAATCGAGGCAGGAAAAATGAGAACATGTTCTCTTTTTTATCTGCCATGATTCCCGGCGGTCTTTTTCCCAGCAGTTTTCCTATGGGAAACATTGCGGTGGAGCATACACACGGCCAGGATTCACGGCCAAAGCTCTCACCGCAGTTTTCCTGACGGGAAAACCTCTGGTGTGTACACTGGGAAATTAACCGAGCAGGTTCTCGGTTTTCCCCCCGGGATTCCCAGCAGACTTTTTACCGCCGGGAATTCTGATCGTGTGTACGGGGCATCATACTCAGGAGAGTCCTGCTTCTTTGGTATATCCATACCGGTCGGGTAAAGAAAAATCGCGCTAACCACACCAAGTGTGATCAAAAAATAAGTGAATAAGTGAAAAGGCAGCACAAAGCATGACAAAGCACAGGCATATATGGAAGAAAGAAAAATTTTTGCGCCAATCTAATTGTTGCCATTCAAGTCCATTGTGAACAACACAAATAAATAAAAATAAATCTGTGCCAATCTAATTATTGACCTTGAAGTCTATTATAAGCAACACAAATAATAATAATAATAATAAGTGTCCAAAAATTGATTGATGATGATGATAATCTTGAAACAAACACCACCCAGTGCATCGATTTTGAGAGTGAGCCACCACCACATAGACAGAGGCTTACCAGATGACAGGTATATAACAGCGTTATAACACAATCCCCATCAGGATATCCAGGTAATATGGACACAGCACAAAATGGAATCCAATATACGACACAGATCCTCATAAGATCATCCACGGAGGGATGCAGTTGGAGCGCAGACAGCACTGATCACACTAATGGGATCTTTCCAGAGACTCCACACCGCAGCAGCATATCATGCAGAAAAGAAAGCCGCACATAGTGTAATACGTCCAACAAATAATTTATTAAAAGGATTAAAATCTACTTACATCAATGAATAATGTGTAGCAGCATAAAAACAAACAAATGCCGGCCGGCATAGATGGGAGCCCTTCCTCCTCGTACACGCGCGATGACGTCGGCGTGTAGTGACGTCATCGCGCGTGTACGAGGAGGAAGGGCATGATATGCTGCTGAGCTGCTGCGGTGTGGAGTCTCTGGAAAGATCCCATTAGTGTGATCAGTGCTGTCTGCGCTCCAACTGCATCCCTCCGTGGATGATCTTATGAGGATCTGTGTCGTATATTGGATTCCATATTACCTGGATATCCTGATGGGGATTGTGTTATAACGCTGTTATATACCTGTCATCTGGTAAGCCTCTGTCTATGTGGTGGTGGCTCACTCTCAAAATCGATGCACTGGGTGGTGTTTGTTTCAAGATTATCATCATCAATCAATCAATTTTTGGACACTTATTATTATTATTATTATTATTTGTGTTGCTTATAATAGACTTCAAGGTCAATAATTAGATTGGCACAGATTTATTTTTATTTATTTGTGTTGTTCACAATGAACTTGAATTTTAACAATTAGATTGGCGCAAAAATTTTTCTTTCTTCCATCCATACCGGTTGTCCATGGATGCTGATTTTAGACTTTCAACACCGAGTCTAACACCCACCCCTTCCCCGCATGTGTGCCGAGTGTTTGTGTGGGCGCGCGCAAGCGAGCCCAGGCTGCTATGTTTTTCACTTTTATTGTGACAGCGTTGTCATGATTTTTTCTGAATGGGTAAGGTGACAGTGTCTTTTTAAGCCCATTAAACTATCTAGTTAAACTGCAAGAATAATGAGCAGAAAATAAAAAAAACAGGGTATAAGAAACAACGTGCTTACCTAAAAATCTAAACATGTTCATGTGGAGAGGTGTCTTGGATGATGGATTTAGTAGGAAGCAGTCTCGATTAGCCCCCGACTCATCCCGTCCATTAGGTGTCACAATGAGAAGAGGAGTGAGGCCATTCTGAAGTTCTTCACACATTTCTGCAATAGATTCACTGTAACCACCACCACAATCATCCACAGACTCACCTAGAAAATAAAAAATAATTTATAGACATCAGCCAGACCTGGTAAAAATACACTCCATCTGTTTCACACTACTACTGTTTAAATGAAAACCTCACATACAAATACATGCAGACTGCATAGAACAGGGGTCTCCAAACTTTCTAAACAGAGGGCCAGTTTACGGTCCTTCAGTCTTTAGGGGAGCCAGACTAGGGCCATTGGGAGTAAAAAATGTCCAGGTGTTCAGTAGGAGTAAATAATACCATATCTTTGGTGACCGTGGGCGGACTAGTGCCCCATCGTTGGTGTTAATGGAAAGAATTGATGTGTCAGTTGGAGGAATAGTGCCCCATTGGTGTCAGCAACAAGAATTATGCCCCATTTAAATTGGATGGAATAATGCCCCAAGGGCCGCATTAAGGCAAGTAAAGGGCCACATCCGGCCCCAGGGCCGCAGTTTGGAGACCCCTAGCATAGAAGAAAGCTTTTACAGCTTCCCAAATCAAAGAAGATGTAGCTTAACAACAAATACAGAATTTTGTGGACAAAAAAACAACTCACAAAACAAATACTCTTTGAATGTTTGTTGTACTAAAAACACATACAATGTATGCCACCAAATATGTCCTCAGATCATTTGCAGTCCATGAACTTTAAAGAAAGATTAAATCTACGTAATAAATAATAACTAGTAATGATCAATAGCAAATTTGACCCCCAAAGACTGCACCTCCTGTGTGTACCTTTAAAAGTACACACACACATTATATATATACACACACAAGACCCCAAAATTAATTACTCAAGGTATCCAGCAACTAAATGGTTATCATCTGCTGGATACCTCAAGTAATGCCTGTGTTCCATAATCTTCATGCGAGTGCATCTTAATTTTTTGTACACTGTCCTTTATTAATACTACACGGAGAGTGGTGCATTCCTCCACTCTTTTACCTGTCTTTCCATAGCCAAAATCTTCAAGAAGCTGCGATATGCTGATGTGTTTACAGAAAGTATTGATATGCTGTGTTTATTCATGCATACGTGAGTACAGTACTCATCATTGATTTTTTTTATTTTTTTTATTCTCACACTACTACTACTACTACACTTAGACAGTGGCGCTATCTCCCCTCCCACGCTTTTTGCTTTCAAATTACTAGTAATTAAATTTCCAAACATTCATTACCAACAAATTTGACCTTCCAGACGCGATGAGGTAGCAGAAGGCTGTCAGGACTAAAGGAAGTCATTTTTGCACACATCTGGCCAAAGACAGATTTGGTACCATCTGGTCCTGCCAATCCTCCTTTACTCCTTGAGCGTTTGACCTAGGAAAACAAAAGTAAAGAACACTTGCAAGATCAGCCAGCTGTCAAAAATAATAAATCCATTGTTTAATATATAATGAAACCAGGCAAGCTCAAAGCAGATCAATGCATAGTCACCATATATTATGTTGCCCGTTTTTAGTTTTGGGGTCCCTTCACACCTTTGTATGCATTAATGCACAAGGGTTCATGAGTTGTAGCGCACTGCGGTAAGACAGCTCATCCATTTTGAATGGACTCTTATTGCACCCGATACCAGGGTGCCGTGACGAGGCTCTGTGGCTTATGCATGCATTTGCAAATGTGTGCAGACTAAACCCCTGTTTTAATGCATACTGTTAAACAGGTTGATTTGGTTGTCAGCGGGCTGACCGATGAGTAAAGCTTGGATCGTTTATATAATTTATACAACACAGTGTAGTGCAGGGATGTGTGTGTTTTTTTTTTAACATGTGCACCACAACATGCATATACAGTGCCCAAACTTTTTCATATTCAAATTGTTCACATTTTGTCATGCAACAACCAAAACTGTAAATGTTTTTTGGGGAATTTTAAGTGATGGACCAACGCAGAGTGGCACATACCAGTAATTGTGAAGTTGAAGGAAAATGATAAATGCTTTTGCAGAGTGGCACATACCAGTAATTGTGAAGTTGAAGGAAAATGATAAATGCTTTTCAATTTTTTTTTTACAAATAAATATTTGAAACTTATGGCGTGCATTTGTATTCAGCCCCCTTTACTCTGATACCCCTAACTAAAGTCTAGTAGAACCAATTGCCTTCAGAAGTCACCAAATTAGTAATCAGTTAGTAGTTCAATCTCAGTATAAAATACACCTGTTCTGTAAATCCCTCAGAGGTTTGTTAGAGAACCTTAGTGAACAAAGCATCATGAAGGCCAAGGAACACACCACACAGGTCAGGGATAAAGTTGAGAAGTTTAAAGCAGGGTTAGGTTATAAAAAATTATCCCAAGCTTTGAACATCTCACGGAGCATTGTTCAATCCATCATCTGAAAATGGAAAGAGTATGGCACAACTGCAAACCTACCAAAACATGGCTGTCCACCTAAAAACTGACAGGCCAGGCAGGGAGAGCATTAATCAGAGAAGCAGCCAAGAGGCCCATGGTAACTCCGGTGGAGCTGCAGAGATCCACAGCGGAGGTGGGAGAATCTGTCCACAGGACAACCGTTAGTCGTGCACTCCACAAATCTGGCCTTTATGGAAGAGTGGCAATAAGAAAGCCATTGTTGAAAGAAAGTGATAAGAAGTCCTGTTTTCAGTTTGCAGGAAACCATGTGGGGGGACACAGCAAACATTTAGAAGAAGGTGCTCTGGTCAGATGAGACCAAAATTTTACTTTTTGACCTAAAAGCAAAACGTTATGTGTGGCGGAAAACTAGCACTGCAATCACCCTGAACATGAACACACCACCGTGAAACATGGTGGTGGCAGTATCATGTTTTAGGGATGCTTTTCTTCAATAGAGAAGCTGGTCAGAGTTGATGGGAAGATAGATGGAGCCAAATACAGGGCAATCTTCGAAGAAAACCTGTTAGAGGCTGCAAAAAAGACCTAAGATTGGGGCGGAGGTTCACCTTCCAGCAGGACGATGACCTTAAACATACAGCCAGAGCTAAAATGGAATGGTTTAGATCAGGGGTAGGCAACATTGGCCCACCAGCTGTTTTGAAACTAAAAGTGCCATGAGACATTGCAAGACACTGACAATGACAGGCATGATGGTGGGATCACCACAGCTAGAGGGTCGAGGTTGTCTACTCCTGGTTTAGATCAAAGCATATTCATGTGTTATAATGGCCCACTCAATGTTCAGACCTAAATCCAATTAAGAATGTGGCAAGACTAGAAAATTGCTGTTTGCAGATGCTCTCCATCCAATCTGACAGAGCTTGAGCTATTTTGCAAAGAAGAATGGGCAAAAACGTCACTCTAGATGTGCAAAGCTGGTAGAGAGACATCCAGAAAAAGACTTGCAGCTGTTATTGCAGTGAAAAGTGGTTCTACAAAAAGTATTGACTCGGGGGGAGGGGGGGCCAAATACAAATGCACCCCACACTTTTGACATTTGTAAAAAATAAATAAAATAAAAAAATGGAAAACTATTTATCATTTTCCTTCCACTTCACAGTTATGTGCCACTTTGTGTTGGTCTATCACATAAAATCCCAATAAAATACATTTAAGTTTTTGGTTGTAACATGACAAAATGTGGAAAATTTCAAGGTGTATGAATACTTTTTCAATGCACTGTACCTGTGCAGTACTGTAACATACAAATGTGAATGCAGCCTTAATGATGACAAAACAGCATGTTTGATGGCAGGAGTTACTGTACACCAACGTGTGCCTTACAATGGTCAAAATGAATGCTGTAATCATGCTGTGTAATGTTTGTATTGTCTTTCTGCTGAATGGATCAGTATTAAACAAAAACCAAAAGGACATGAAAAAAAAAAAAAAAAACCTGAACAAAAAAAAAAATATGCATACAGAAAAATATTCATGTGTGAGCGGGAATCCTACTGTCCTGAAAGACTCTTGGAATAGCGTTAACAGCAATTCTAACTCCAGTTTTTACCAATGGTCTTCCAAGACAGCATATGAAATGATTAGGAGAACTTACCAGACTAGAAAGGGTCAATAGAAAAGCCTGTAGAGCTCTGCTCCCACTGCACTGACCATAAATATCAGAGATATGGTGTACCCCGTTTCATTAAATTCTCAACAGTGAGAAAACCAAGGCAGGAGACCTAACTGCAAGGAAAAACCTAAGGCAGTTTTTCAACCTTTCCAGTCTGGGCACCCTTAATTATTTTCAGTTTCAAGGCCCCCCAGGCTAAGGTTTATTCACATTACTGCGCAAAATCGTGTACATTTGACACGACGAGACACACACTGCTGTTTAGCAGATGAGCAGGGGTGCTATTAATTTTTAATTGTACCCCTTGGCATTGGGAAGTAGGGAGAATTTTCGGTGCGTCAGGATTTAAAAAAAAGGGGGCTGGGGACTTATTTCCCTGCGTTTCTATGGGCAGGAAAGCCATTGCCATGATGTCTGACCAGAAGTGGGAGCGGGTACGTGTCAACAAAATCATGTACCTTAGTTAAGTTCAAGCTCTTTCTTGTTCGTACCTCTTTTCTTTGCCAGCTTTTTGTTGCCCTGTCCCAACTATTTTTTTTTTAGACCTGTTGCTGCCATCAATTTCAAAATTACCTTAAAGGGGTTGTAAAGGTTCGTTTTTTTTTTTTTTTTTCTAAATAGGTTCCTTTAAGCTAGTGCATTGTCGGTTCACTTACCTTTTTCTTCGATTTCCCTTCTAAATTTTTTTTTTTCCTTTGTCTGAATTTCTCACTTCCCGTTTCTCCTCAGTAAGCTTGCCCCCATGTTCTGGCTGGGGGTTAGTCAACCAGAACAGCTTACTGAGGAGGAACAGGAAGTGAGAAATTCAGACAAAGAAAACAAAAGAAAAAAAAAACTTCGAAGCGAAATCGAAGGAAAAGGTAAGCGAACCAACAATGCACTAGCTTAAAGGAACCCATTTAGAAAATAAAAAACTAACCCTTACAATCCCTTTAATTATTTGCTTAAAATGGTACATTTTCTCAATTTTAACTTTTGAAATACATTTTCTATTTCCTATTAAAAAAATATGGGTTTATGAGATTTGCTTATAATTGCATTCTGTTTTATATAATAATAAAAAAAACAGCACATAAGGACCCTACCAAATACAGTACATGCAACATTAGTCTAATAGGGACCCACCAGATCAAAGATATGAACATGCATCAAGAGAACATCCACTGCATATTACCAGAGAAGTGGTGAAAAATCATTAATATAAGCACCCACTTGAACACTAGATGTATGGACACTGAATCTGGCAACCTTGCCAAAAGTGGATAAACTTAGGGGTTGTGAAAAATGTATGTGAGGCCACAACAATAAACCATGAATGCGATGAAGCACAATTTACAAATTATACTTTAGTGCTCTCATAATGTAAGCCTAAGCGCATTTAGACTTGCGTTATTGCACTGGCTAATTTTCAAATCTCTATATTTAAATAAAACAGAACCTATGGATTCCTTGGAGTACAGGACACAGGCAAGTACTCAGATTCTGGGTTATAGGCTCATACCTTCAGGAGACTGGACACTAACAAAGAATTCAAGAACATGTGACCCTGGATTCTTCCCTTATAACCCTACCCCAATCAGTGAGTTGTTCATTTTGTAGCAAGCAATGAAGAGTAACCAATAAATGGAAGGGATGGTGGCCTGTACTCCAAGATGTGGCATTGATAGGCAAGTCAAAATTCCTCTCCTTAATCGTATAGTACAGGACAAAGGCAGACCATGGGATGTCCCCAAGCAATAAATAAAGGATGACAACTAGGCAAACATAACTGTGCCAAAAGGCCCAACAAGGGTCAGGACAACGCAACTTCAAAGTGCCACAGCAAGAGTCTTGTGGCCCAAAGCTACCATCTAGCTGGTAGAGTCTTAAAGAGGTATGAAGAAAAGACCAGGTGGTGACCCTACACAGCTTGGCTACTGAGGTCTGGTACTGAAATGCCCAGGATACTCCCACTGATCTGGTGGAATAGGTGCATAAAAGCACAAGAGGAGACTTGTTCTTGAGAGCGTAAGCTCTAGCGGTCAGATTTTAAATGGCTCCAAGTCTGGGAAATGGAGAGATTTCCTTAGTATGCTTTGGTGCAGGGCATAGGGATGGTCCTCACTGAGGTTGAAGATGGATACCACCTTGGGAAGAAAGGCTGGTCTTGGGCGCAAGACAGCCTTGTCTGTGTGAAGTATGGGGAAGGGCTCTTCAAGGACTGGGTTCAATAGGGACGGATTCCGGCCCTAAATCTGTACAGCACCATGCGGCTATACACGTATTGCACCAACTGCCAAAATGAGTATCCATGCAGGATCTAGCACTTGAAGTAACATTATAGGCCATCTTCACAGCTTGGAGCCTGGGTATAAATCCCAAGGTTTACAGAGGTTGTGAGGATCCTGATGCATTGCTTCTATTTGTGGCATTAGAAGGCAGCAAGGACTTGATTGAAGAACGCGAAGATAAAATAAATAAATATTTAAAAAAAATAGTTAACAGTGATTTTTCTGTTAAGTGGTTAAAGGTGATGGACCTCTTTCCCCTTAAGGACCGCCTCCTGCACATATACGTCGGCAGAATGGCACGGTTGGGCACGTACAGGTACGTCCTGTACTAGTACCCAGCCGTGGGTCACGGGCGCGCTCCCGTGACCCGGTCCGAAGCTCCGTGACGCGGACCCGATCGCCGCTGGAGTCCCGTGATCAGTCCCCGGAGCTGAAGAACGGGGAGAGCCGTGTGTAAACACGGCTTCCCCGTTCTTCACTGTGGCGGCAGCATCGATCGTGTCATCCCTTTTATAGGGGGACACAATCGATGACGTCACACCTACAGCCACACACCCCTACAGTTGTAAACACACTTCAGGTCACACATCAGCGCCCCCTGTGGTTAACTCCCAAACTGCAACTGTTATTTTCACAATAAACAATGCATTTTAAATGCATTTTTTGCTGTGAAAATGACAATGGTCCCAAAAATGTGTCAAAATTGTCCGAAGTGTCCGCCATAATGTCGCAGTCATGAAAAAAATCGCTGATCGCCGCCATTAGTAGTAAAAAAAAAAAAAAAAAAAAATGCAATAAAACTATCCCCTATTTTGTAAATGCTATAAATTTTGCGCAAACCAACCAATAAACGCTTATTGCGATTTTTTATACCAAAAATAGGTAGAAGAATACGTATCGGCCTAAACTGAGGAATAAAAAAAAATTTTATATATATTTTTTTGGGGGATATTTATTATAGCAAAAAGTAAAAAATATTGCATTTTTTTCAAAATTGTCGCTCTATTTTTGTTTATAGCGCAAAAAATAAAAACCGCAGAGGTGATCAAATACCACCAAAAGAAATCTCTATCTGTGGCTCTTTTGTTTAAGAGCCACGTCGCACAACCGCGCAATTATCAGTTAAAGCGACGCAGTGCCTGCATTTTGGTCCGGGTCTTAAGTGGTTAAAACACTAGCAAAAAACTGAGGACTCACAAAGTGGGGTAGGGTTTATTGGGGGGGGGGGGGGGGGGGGCCCAGGAAGTGCGTCTTCGAAAGCTTTGCCAGAATCCAATCACCTGACGTGCGGGCCTATAATCCAGAGTCTAGTAATACTTTGCCTGTGTCCTGTAGTGCACTATAATAATATACAATTATCCCAAGTCAAGCACAGCAATACCACAAAGTATGTGAAAGACAAAATCATGAAAGTGCTTAGGCAACAGACAATACACAAAACGTACCTGTATCCGGTTTAATTCAACCACTGGACCATGCTGGCGGTCTCGTACCATTGTTGCCTGAACAACTTTACGGAATGCAGCTTCCTAACAAATTGAGATTTCAAAGTCAAGCTAAGAATTCATAGAAGACTGAACACTTTCGTTTTACTTTTTTTTTTTACCATGCCAAGCATGTAGACCTATATCTACAACATTATGGTGCATTTTATTATCATACTTTATATTTTACACATGTGTGGAACCATTATCTTGATCTTTTATTCCATCCCAGATTATAGATCTTTGCTATATAACAGATGAGCTTTGTAAGTCTATACTTTGAATGTTTAGTAAATTTTACTTTAAATGAGCTACTTTACCATTTAAATAAAGTCACGTTAAGTGAAGGGGGGGTTAGTATGAACGATTTATGAATTTAACTAAAACATGGTTAATGCAACATTGCTCCATAAGAGTTTACTGTTAATTATTGCAAGGGATTCCTCTGGCTGTGATATATTAAAAGCTATTATGATTTATCAGTGATCCATTAGCTAGTAATACATCAAAGAGTCTCTTTTACAGACTTTTTACTTCAGCGAAAGATGGAGCTGAATTCATAAATGGCACATTTTTATCCAAGCACATTGTTTTTTAAAAGCGGAAAAAAATAAACAAATTTTAAAATGTACCCAAAATGTGTACCTGCCTGCAGAAATTAATTGGTTACTGCATGTTACCCCTATTTTCCTGTAGCAATATTACTCATTTGCAACGGACTTGGATGATTTTCTAAATGCTTAGGTCAGTTTGTGCCTCTCTTCATATTTTGAACCTTTCTTCAATTTAAGAGTAATTCTCCTCAAATATAACACCTTCTGCAAGACCTTATAGATTCTACAGTTTCCTGAACTCCAAACAATTACTACAAGACATGCCACTTGGTAAGTTTGACATCCTTGTGTTAAAAAAAGTTTGTACTTGTTCCAAAGCTCACTGGCAAACACTAAATGTTTTTTTTCTTCTCTCAGGTTGAACTGGATGGACTGGTGTCTATTCAACCTTACCAACTATGCAACTTTATCCCCTAATGAATCCAGTTCGTTAACTTTACTCTATCCTTTAACATCACAAATGTGCAATTAATCTTAGTATAACTTGGTTGGTCATAGACGTCACTTAGACTAATTTTAAATTAAAAGTACACCCATGTTTTTTCCAAACAGCAATCAACGAATTCACTTTAAGTCCAGGTTCACACTGACAGTGGGAAGAAATTGGTGCGAGTTCAACTGAATTCCCACGATTTCATTCCCGCATGTCAGTCCCGACTTCGGGGGCAAATTCAGAGACATCTATGTGGGATTCTGCACAGATGTCTATTGAAAGCGCACCCCAAAGTCACCAAGAGTAGTACAGAAACTACTTTTTGAAATCGGTGCGGCATCGCACCGGTTTGGACTGTACCATTGCCGGCAATTACCTCAGATTTGACATGTCAAATTGCTGCAATGTGAACTAGGGCTCATCAACAGCATTAAGTGAAGAGAAACACCAAGAAATTCAGTTACAGTGGATAATGCGACTTCCCCATTTCTCACTCTTGGCAGCAGTGGTGCTTGGCTGCTCAGGCACCCAGCAGTGTAGCAAGGAAGGAGGCCTAAACCCTTGTAAACTCTGAGTTAATCTTTGAAAATTTAAAAAACAGGTTTAAATCTCTTGCTCCCAGCATCCAAAAAGTGTGCAGGAAGAACACTTAATGATTAAGTATTTGTGTGAGCTTTGCATCAACACTGTAGATATGTATAATGTGCTTAACAGTTTTATCCATTTTGGCATACTTGTCATTAAAAAAGTATGTACTGTTAGGCCGGCAATACACAATGCAAATTTCTTTCCTGTAACCACTGGTTGCAAAAAAAGACATTTGCAAGATTATTTCTGCAACTTGTGGTTGCAGGAAGGGCAATCTTGCACGATTCCCCCATCAACGCAGACAGTGCTGACAGGGAAATCGCCAATAGCCTTATCCAAACCGGGGAAGCCGTTCCCACTAGGAGAAGACCGTGATTATCGCTAGTGGCTATAGCAGCCGCTTGCGATAATCATAAGCAAATCCGGCAGGCTGGTTGTACCCAAGTAAATCGATGAACTAGGTACATTTTGCCCATTAACGGTTGGAATCTCAGCCAGGTCAGCATTCGAACCATGTTAGTTATATTGTACGCACAGTAAAGGGAATATTGATTTTTAAATGATTTGAAGACAAGTACATGTAAATATAAAATCTGAAATATTTTATAATTGATTATATTGTATGCATCTTCATATTCAATAAAAACATTGGTTGAATTTAAATAATAATTTTGCATATCATTTTTGTAGAATAAAGCTCTCTGGGTTTCAGAGGTCATCGGGTTCTCCAAAAGAGGCAGGGACAGTTTACTAAATATTTATTACCACATCAAGGTTATCTTTCTGAGTTTTAAAACACAGAACATCTCGATCCCAGCACCACTTTCCTAGACCTCTCCAAAAAACGTTGTCTTTAGCCAAGTCATTCCTAAACTGAAGAACATGCTGGTGCTATATAAATAATCAAAATACATTTTTAAATATTTTCCCAATCAAATATCCAAAACCTAGACTGGAGACCATTAGTTTCTAACTGATCTTCGCCCCCATGCTCCCCAGCCCCCCAGTGCTTCACCTTTGTTTACCTTTCCTTCATTTGGTAAATCATGAAGATCACTGGTAAATGGTATTGGTCCCATTCCATGGTGCAATTGTAGAGTTACTTATAATATGGTATATTTGTACCTTTCCTTGTGATATAAGAATTCCACGGAGAGTGTCAAACCCAACCGAAGGACCACGGCCAGTCTCTTCCAGTCGCCCCTCCAAATCAAACATAGGGATGCATGGACAAAACAGTTCAGAGATGTGATGGAGTAACAGCAATCTATTTCTCAATCCAATAATTGCAATCTCTTGAAGATGGTTATACTCCATGGGAACCTGTAAAAAAGGATATTTAACACATTGTTGGAGACCCAAAACTGTCAAACGTGTAAAAAAGGACCTTACCAGTTCTTACAGAAACAAGTCAAAATTATTTTTTTTTAATAAAAACAAATAAAAAAACACTTTTCAAGCAGCAGTGTTCGCTTATTTCCATTAAAATCTTTTACCTTATACTACTGCATTCATTTTAAGGCTATAATTAGCTTTGACTTCTACATCGCACCCATCTAGAAATGTCGGAACGCTTTAGGATACCATGACATCCCAAATCTACTATAAAATCTTGCCACTACTACAGCTAAAGAGCAAACTTACACAGGATTCTGTGCTAATCAATGTGTGACAACAGCCAATGTAGACATTCTTACTGCCACGCCTAATCAGAAAATTTAGCTGGAATTTAAAGGCTGTAGGATCTAGGACTACTGCATGGTTAATATGGACAAAGAATTTCTAAAACGTGTATGGGAGAACATGTGTAGACAATATAGGGCCGCACAGCACCCATGCCGATTAGTCACTTTTTGGGTCGTACCAATTGCCGTTTCCAGCAACAACTGGTTGATGTCAATTAACCACTTGCCGACCTCCTCATGTAAATATACGTCAGCAGAATGGCACGGACAGGCACATGTACGTACCCGTACGTCCTCTGCTTGATGTGGGTCGGGGGTCCGATCGGGACCCCCCCGGTACATGCAGAGGTAGGTAAGCCTCGGGGAGCGATCCGGGACGACGGCGCGGCTATTTGTTTATAGCCGCCCCGTCGCGATCGCTCCCCGGAGCTGAAGAACGGGGAGAGCCGTATGTAAACATGGCTTCCCCGTGCTTCACTGTGGCGGCTGCATCGATCGAGTGATCCCTTTTATAGGGAGACTCGATCGATGACTTCAGACCTACAGCCACACCCCCCTACAGTTGTAAACACACACCAAGTGAACACTAAATGTTACAGCGCCCCCTGTGGTTAACTCCCAAACTGCAACTGTCATTTTCACAATAAAGAATGCAATTTAAATGCATTTTTTGCTGTGAAAATGACAATGGTCGCAAAAATGTGTCAAAATTGTCCGAAGTGTCCGCCATGTCGCAGTCACGAAAAAAATCGCTGATCGCCGCCATTAGTAGTAAAAAAAAAAAAAAAAAAAAAAAAATGCAATAAAACTATCCCCTATTTTGTAAACGCTATAAATTTTGCGCAAACCAACCGATAAACGATTATTGCGATTTTTTTTTACCAAAAATAGGTAGAAGAATACGTATCGGCCTAAACTGAGGGGAAAAAAAATGTCTGCATATTTACAACAGTTTTTAAATAACATGGGAATATTTGCGTAATCACAGCACATTTTATGATGCAAAAAGGGTAGGGCCAAAAGCAAAAAAATAAAAATAAATAAACTTTTGTAGAAAAAGCCATCCTAAAATAAAATGCAAAAGAAAGCCATAAAGAAAACATTTAGGATTCATTTTCACAGAACACCAATGCTTTATATACGGTTATATACAAACTGATTACCTGTGTGGGAAGCTTGCCAGCATTAGCAGGTTTACTGGTTGACCAAGCCAGCGTGTGAGCAGACCCACAAGCCACTCTGTTTATTTTTTTGCCTTGAAGGGCAGCCACAAGGCGAGGTCGCTGAATTGCATTTGTTGTTCCATCACCAAGCTGTCCTTCATCATTATCTCCCCATGTGTATACTTCACCTATACAACAGAAACTATAGTTTTATTACACATATTAAGTTGTAATACACGTTACTCCTCAATATGACTCTTTAAATACAATTCATTATAACTTAAAATGTAAAAAAAAACACGGCAAAAGTGAAAAGGTGCCATCACTGAGTACCAGGCCCAAAGATCAAATGTCTTAATGATGAATTTGTTAGTCCAGCAAGTTGTCTCTTAAAGTCGCTTTAAACAGTCTAAATTCAAAATCGGCCCGGCAGAATCTGATGCTTAACATTTTGTAGCTTCTGGGGAAAACACTGTAGCTGGGAATGTTGGAGAGCTGATGACAAACCAATAAAGTGCAGCCTAATCAGCAGTCGCTAACTCAACAAATTTATTGCGATACTCACTAGATACAGTCGGCATTCATACCTTGAGTTGGCAACATTCTTTAAAGGCCAACTCCACCTATAAGATTTTACATCCATATTTAGGGCTTGTTGACACCATGTGGTGCGTCTCAACGTATAATATTTTAGAGCAGTCCATTTTAATTTTAAATGGCTGACTTATCAGTATGAAAAACGCACATAAACAGACTCGACTGTCTAAACACGATTTTTTAAATACTGCAGTAGCATGCATTCCGGTGGGCGCAAACATTCTCACATTTGCTAGGTGCATGGAGGAGCCATTAAAAATAAATGGTACTTGCACACATCTGCAAAACGCAACGTCTTTTTTATGTGGTGCAGGAAAAAGAATGCTTTTGTGCATGTTCCCACAACGCACCCAGTGGAAACAAGTCCTTAAAGTGCAACATGGTGGCAAGTGACCAAGGCTCTTCAGCCGAAACGCGTCTGCTTTTTTGGAGATCCTACATGTGCCAAAAAATATTTCTTATGGATTGGAGTTTCCGGTTATTTTCCTATGCTGGCAAGTGGACTCCCACAAAAAGTTTACATGAGATACAGTGTAGCGCCCATTTACTTTCAGTAAGGGCACTACGCTAAAGTTAGTGGGCAATGAGAGAGGTAAGTTGCTCTCATTCTAGATTTTGTTAAATTTGGCTGTCGCCAAATTCTGGATTGTCCTGTGGGTTGGTCTGTGCGTCCAGAGATACGGTCTCATCTCTGGACGGCAGATGGAGCCAGAGGGATCCAGGCGGAGCCACTTCTTCCCAGCAGCCAATGAGAGGAGTTGAGCCTTGCTGTGCATGCTGGGAGGGGGTATTTCTGGGGCGGAGGCCGTTCTGGGTTCTTCGCGGGTTCCTGGTTCCAGGTGTGGCACCCACCTTTAGGGTGTGCGCACATCGCGGGCCCTACCACTATGGCCTACCTGGCCTGGGGTCGCACGCAACGTGGAGTTCCAGACTCTGGGCCTGGAGCAACTGAAGCCACAAAGGGGCCCCAGTGACTTACTGGGTCCCCATTTCTACTGAGGAGGTCCCAGGCTGTATGCCATTCAGTGGGGGATCGGCTTGAGGAAAACCCGGAGGCAGGTTATCCAAAAGGGCTTGAACGAACCATCGGGGATCTGGTGACCGGAAAATTAACAGGTACACTGAAACGGTCAACCGGTGACCCTGACGTGATTTATTGGGAGGATTCGCTCTGCTGTTCACATTGTCAGCATTGAGCCTGTGGCAGAGGTTTCATCTGGCATCCTAATCCAAGTCGGTGGCAGAGACTTGTTCCTCCCAGCAACCTAAAGTGACATCCCAGCTGCCAGGCCTGTGGCAGAGGTCTGTCCGGGGGCACTTCACCCATTCTGGCTAGAGTGGCGACGAACTGTACTAGTACAGAAAGCAGGATTGCTTTCCTTCTATCCAAAGCCTGATACTGCAAAGTTCCTTTACTTCATCAACCTTTCCTGTCTACCTCAAGTTGATGTTGGTCGTGTTGGGCCAAGAAATAAAGCATTCAGAAAAACTTATCTACGAATTGGACATTCGCTTATTGCTCTACTCACTACCTTCACCCCTAGACAACACATAGAGGTAACTTAATACGCCGATCCCAAAACAATCAGCGGCTCCTGAGGGGGTAGCGCTACAACAGTAATTGGTATGCTGTTCTAACCTTTTTCCATGCTATCACTGCCGGTGGCTATAGCAGCCAGCAATAATCATTGTATTCTTCCGGCAAGGAAGGCTGTCAGCTTTCCCTGCCAGCAGAGCAGAATAGCGCTGTGTGTGTGTGTGTGTGTGTGTGTGTGTGTGTGGTGGGTAGTATTCCATCATCAACACTGACTGGGCTGATGTGGAAAGCCAGCAATTTTCATTCCTTCCACCTGTGGTGAAAGGAAAGAAAATTGCATAATCTATGGTCTGTTTAAGTGATCTAAAAAGCAATACTGTGTATCTGTACATAAAAAGCGAATAAGGAACTCGCAGCATATTGCACATCTCACAGGGTCTATTGCGATAAAAGCATTGCGATTACAATAATAGAGTTACACCCATAGTCCGCATTTTACTAAAAAGGAACATCTGCTTAAAACAGATGGACCTTTAAGACAATACTGAAGCTGCAAATGGACCTTGTAAATTACTAAAGCAATAACATATGGTTTTAAAATACCTTGTCGCAATTCTTTAAATTGATGAGAAGGGAACAAACAGACCTCATATACCAGCAGCACAGAATGTCACACAACCAAAATTACTTCAAAATTCCAAGTTAGAGGAAAAAACAAACTGATTTATACCTAGTTAGCCAGCTGTCTGTCAAACATATTTTGTTCCCAATAGAAGGCCAAGTCACAGGTGTGATATCCAGTAATGCTAACTCAAAATTATTTATAAAACTGCCAAACCTGACTCTGAATTCACTTTGTTAGCCTGATACGTCATAAAGGATTCTGAAAATGTATTGCACATTTAAACATGGAAAATCTGCGTGCATATACCTTGATTTAAAGGATATGTGTAACTGTAAATACACCTAGCTATATGGTTTGAAAGGCAATAAGGATGGCAAAGGGACTTTTAAAAAATAAAAATGTATGTATGTATGTATGTATGTATGTATGTATGTATGTATGTATGTATGTATGTATGTAGATATTTTATATATATATATATATATATATATATATATATATATATATATATATATATATATATATATATATATATATATATATATATATATATATATATATACACACACACACACACACACACACACACACACACACATACATACATATATATATATATATATATATACACACACACACACATATACATACACACACACACACACACACACACACACTGTACACATATACATACATATACAAACACACACATACATCTATATACACACACACACACACACACACACAGTTACCAATAGGTACATACTACTTGTGCAGCTTGCTTAAAATATAGCAATTACGGTGTCAAGTAGTTTGTACAGAGACATTTACACATTTAGATGCTTGTATAAGCTTTTTGAAAGTGTAGCTATAATCAAAGCAGCTCACACGGCTGCTATATGGGACGGAAGAGGATGTGGCCCCTTCTAAGGATTATGATCTCCCTTTCTTCATCCTATCTATCTGGGAGTAGATGTGCTGCCTTCAGAGATTCTGGCCATCCTGGCTGGCTCACTGATATTAATTTTGTATGCAACAGTTAAGTACTGTCCATAGTAATAAACAGTTAGGTTAAATGCAGGAAAGTGCTTAATTTTTTTTTTTTTTATTAAAATAAAAATGATATGCATTGCATTCCCATTGGTGTGCAGTTTAACACACATTTGTATGTGCTTTAAATTGTGTTAAGTCCTTGTAAGAGACTAAATAATAAAATGCCACCCCCCCCCCCCCCCCAATAGATTTGTATTAGTTTGATGTACATTTACATTCATTACATTGCATTAAATATGCATACATGTAAGATTTTAACGCAATGCAAAATGACATTAGCACAGTTTTCTATATGCTCTTGCAGTGACCTACATTTTTTCATTTGCAGTAAAATGAAGTGCAGGTCACTGCAGTATGTATGAACAGGGCCTTGGATACTCAGCAAAGCCTTCAGGGTGCTCCATTATCAGTGCAAGCACTAATAAAGCTTTAGGAAATGATAAAAAAAAAAAAAACAACAATCTGTGTAAACCCAGCTTAAGTCAGCTAAAGGCAGGGCCGTCTTTATTCTTATTGGACTCTCCACCTGCTCCGAGACATACAATAAATATCAGCTAGACTTAAAATCTGTTTACTGCATCAGATCAGGTAGCGATTGTGATTGGTTGCTAGAGGTTACAGCATATTATTACCACTTACTGACTGGTTGCTAGAGGTTACAGCACACATTACAGCTCACCGATTGGTTGCTAGAGGTTACAGCACATCTCCTCAATGCAGAGGGTCATGATATACATATGAATGCTGCCTTTATTTACATATGAATGCCGTCGGCCGCCACAATTTACATATGAATGCTCCCGTTATTTGCAAATGAATGACGGTTATTTACATGTAAACACAGGGCATGCAGGGGAGTCATCTGTAAACAATAGGGCAAAGCTGGGCAGCATTAGGAGCAGCATTTTACACGGAGATATCGGGACAGACAGAGCACAGGACTAAAACTTCAAGGGAATTTAAACTGGGGTAGTCGGCATGTATGAAGCAGCTGCTTTGGGCCCCACAACAATGACAGGGCCCAGGGCAGCTTCCCTGTTTACCCCGCTTTAAAGACAGCCCTGGCGTGGAATGGAATTGGTGGGTGGTGAGTGTGTTTGGGTCTGAACAGGCCTAGATGTGGGAATCGCCACAAAACATTTTGACAGTGATTTAGAAAGCCGAGGTCCACCTTCAGTCTGTTATCCCCTGTGTCCAATAGAATTATCATTTGTAGCGGTTTGCTTATGAGAAATACATGTCCTACAGGTGAGCAGTAATCATCTACCTTATGTAACTTCTGTCCTGTTTTACTAATGTAACACTTTGCACTTGTTACACAAATGACATACACCTCATCACTGGGGGGTACAGCTGTATGATCTAATACTGAAGGTTCCTTTTTTGTGCATGGCACTTTTTAATGAACTGATGTAGCTGCACTGTTTGCAGTTGTTTTTTATTTTATTTTAACCACTTCAGCTACTTCAGGGAGGATTTTGAAGAAAAAAAAAAAGAAAACGCAATATTTTTTACTTATGCATATCCAAAATAAATAAATACTGTACATACTCGAGTATAAGCCAACCCGAATATAAGCTGAGGCACCTAATTTTACCCCAAAAAAACTGAGAAAACATATTGACTCGAGTATAAGCCTAGGGTGGGAAAATGCAGCAGCTACTGGAAAAACAATGTCCATCTGCAGCCTCATTGTGCCCATTTGCAGTCCAATTGTGCCCATGGTTGCAGTATCACCTATTCATTAGTAAAATGGCGCGTGTCTGCCGCTGTGTAATGCAGCCAAAACAAAACATATGCAGCCGTACCTTTTCATTAATAAAACAGCGTGTCTCTCCCTCTGTGTAATCCAGATTTCAGTCTATTCCTCCTCGTCTGTGATAGGCGGGACACTGATAGTTTCCCAGCATCGCATCAGTGTTCCTCTATCACGGACAGAGGAGGCAGGGCTTTCTTACAAAGGACGGCCGAATAGACTGGAATTTTGATTACTAATGAAAAGGTACGGCTGCATATGGATCACACAGCGGCAGACACGCTTTAACCACTTAAGGACCGCCTCCTGCACATATAAGTCGGCATAATGGCACGGCTGGGTACAAGCACGTACAGGTATGTCCTCTTTAAGTGCCCGGTCGTGCGCCCGCGACCTGGACCGAAGCCGCGGACCCGATCGCCGCTGGAGTCCCGCGATCGGTCCCCGGAGCTGAAGAACGGGGAGAGCTGTGAGTAAACACAGCTTCCCCGTTCTTCACTGTGGCGCCGTCATCAATCTTGTGTTCCCTAATATAGGGAACCACAATCAATGACGTCACACCTACAGCCACACCCCCCTACAGTTAGAAACACAGATGAGGTCACACTTAACCCCTTCAGCGCCCCCTTGCGGTTAACTCCCAAACTGCAATTGTCATTTCCACAGTAAACAATGCATTTTTAATGCATTTTTTGCTGTGAAAATGACAATGGTCCCAAAAATGTGTCGAAATTGTCTGAAGTGTCAGGCATAATGTCGAAGTCACAAAAAAAAAAAAAAAAACGCTGATCGTCGCCATTAGTAGTAAAATAAAAATGCAATAAAACTATCCCCTATTTTGTAAACGCTATAAATTTTGCGCAAACCAATCGATAAACGCTTATTGCGATTTTTTTTACCAAAAATGGGTAGAAGAATACGTATCGGCCTAAACTGAAGAAAATTATTTTTTTTTTATATATTTTTTGGGGATATTTATTATAGCAAAAAGTAAAAAATATTGCACGAAAGGAAAGGGGAAAGAGGTTTCTAGGAACCCCCCTTTCCTCATGGGACTACAGTAGAAGGTCGTTTCAAGACCACAGCTGTGGTGCTCTTAGGAGTTCTCTCCAAGCAGCACTTTCTGGGGCCCAAGAAAGATCCCTGGCTGGAGAGGAGGCAAGCTGGGACATCATGATGTGGCAGGAGAAAGTGCAAGAAGAACCCTGGGAAGAGAAACCGGAGCACGACAGCATAATCTCCAGCAGATATGAGGAGCCGGCAAAGAGGAGGCAATTCCCCATGCAGAAGACATTCTGAAGTCTTGCAGGTCATCGGCTGAAAGCGCTGGACAGTCAAAGCCACGCAGGTGCCAGGTCACAGGAGGAGGAGCCACGTCACAATGGCCAATCTCGCCAAAGACAAGAGGAGTCTCCTAGGCAGCCAAAAGACACCGGCATCGCTAGCATATTGGTCACTGGCTCATCCAGACCCCTGAAATTTGTGAAGCATTGCGATTGCAAGAGAGTTACACCCACTGTGCACAATTTACCGAAAAACATTTTTAAGATCTGCTTAGAACAGCTAGACCTTAAAAACAATACTGAACCTGTAAATGGACTCTGTAAATTACTAAAGCAATAACCTATGCTTTAAAGTACCTTTGTCACCATTCCTTAAAGTGATGAGAAGGGAAAAGAACGGACACTATATATCCGCAGCACAAAATGTCACACAGTTACGAGGGGGGGGGGGGGGGGGGGGACAGGAGTTATACCTCGTTAGCCAGCAGTCTGTCAAACAACAGAAGACCAAATCACAGGTGTGATATTTTATAATGCCCAACTCCATTTATAAAAATGGCAAACCTTCAAGACTCTGAATTCACTTTGTCTTCCTGATACATCAAACTATTCTGAAAAATGGCGCACATTTATACATGGAAAATCTGTGCACACATCTCTCAATCTAATGTATAATGCTGGCTATACATGGTTAGTTTATTTTTTTCACTCAAGCCAGTGGGGTGGAGGTAGATGGAAGAGTCTGCTCTGTGTTAGGACATTGTATTATAACAGAGACTACCACTGCTGTAACAATACACTGATCTTCAGTTGCTCATCGACAACTTTCCGATGTGTCCCTCTGACAAAAGTCAATCAAAATCGATAGACTCCAGTCTAACAGAGACTGCCACACACTGGTGAAAATTCAGATGGTTCAGCAGTGTATGGCCAGGTTAGGGACACTGAGTAAACTCATGAAGGTAAATCTTTAACCAATTCCCACCCTAAGGACGTCATATGACATCCTTGGGTTGAAATGGTGATATCTGAATGATGCCTGCAGCTACAGGCATCACTCGGATATCCGCTTTCATCCAGCAATTCCCTCTAATGTAAAAGCCACCCTAGCACTATTCATTCCTTATTCCTATTACAAGGGGATGTTTACATTTCTTGTAATGGGAATATAAGTGATAACAAAATAAAATAAAAAAAGAACAATGCCTAACAAAAAATAAAAAGAAAGTAAAGCGCCTTGTCCCCACCTGCTTGCACGCCGAAGCGGACACTTATGTAGGTTTCACTCGTATATGTAAAAGGCATTCGAACGACACATTTAAGGTATCGCTGCTGCAAACGTTCGAGCACGAGCAATAAATCTAGCACAAGTCCTCTACTGTAACTCTAAACTGGTAACCTGTAAAAAAAAAATGTAATCGTGGCCTGTGGACATTTTTAAAGTACTGAAGCTTGGAACCATTCCACAAATGTGTGCGCAATTTTAAAGTGTGATGTGAATAATTAGGTAATGTGGCGTCATGTGGTGAAAGTATGCAGCCAGTTCTTTAAAGCGGATGTGTCACGGGGAAAAAATATTAAAAGCCAGCAGCTACAAATACTGCAGCTGCTGACTTTTAATATTAGGACACTTACCTGTCCTGGAGTCCAGCGCTGATCGCAGCAGAGCACGAGCGATCGCTCGTCTCTCTGCTGCTCCCCCCTCCATCCACGCTCAGGGAACCAGGAAGTGAAGCGCTGCGGCTTCACTGCCCGGTTCCCTACGGCGCATGCGCGAGTCGCGCTGCGCCCGCCGATTGGCTCACACGCTGTGTGTTGGGAGCCGAGTGTTCCCAGCACACAACGGGCGACAGACGGGATGTGACGGAATGCCCGTCTTTCGCCCGTAGCGTGTGGCCGGAAGTGGGTGCAAATACCTGTCTTTAGACAGGTGTCTGCACCCCCCTCCCCCCTGAAAGGTGTCAAATGTGACACCGGAGGGGGGGAGGGTTCCGATCAGCGGGACTCCACTTTAGGGTGGAGGACCGCTTTAAGAATGAAAGATACCATTAAATAGCCCCCACGCTCGTCTGACCTAAATCCAATAGAACACCCCTGGGACATTATGTTTCGGTCCATCTAATGCTGCCAGGTTGCGCCCAAGTCTGTTTAGGAGCTCAGTGATGCTCTGATCCAGATCTGGGAGGAAATACCCCAGGACACCATCCGTCGTCTCATTAGGAGCATGCATACAAGCACGTGGGGCCGAATACAAACTACTGAGTACCAATTTGAGTTGCAATGAAATTTCAGCAAAATGGACTAGCCCGCTGCCTCATTTTTTCTCTTTGATTTCAGCCCTCTGTAGGTTGATCATTTAAATTTCCATCAAACGATGTGGCATCCTTGTGTTCTGAACACATTACCCAGTCCATATAGGTATAGATATCCAGCATGATATTGTTCTCCATTAATATATATATATATATATATATATATATATTTATTTTTTTTACTTTTTGCTATAAATAATATCCTCCTCAGTTTAGGGCGTTCTGTATTATTCTACATATTTTTGGTAAAAAAAAAAAAAAAAATTGGATTGGTTTGCGCAAAAGTTATAGTGTCTACAAAATAGGAAATAGATTTGTTTGTTTTTTTCTTCTTTTTGTTTTATAGTAATGGCGGCGATCTGCAATTTTTATCATGACTGACATTGCGGGGGACATAAATCAGACACTTGACACTATTTTGGGACCATTCACATTTATACAGCGACAGTGCTATAAAAATGCACATATTACTGTATAAATGTCACTGGCAAGGAAGGAGTTAACACTAGGGGGCGATCAAGGGGTTAAATGTGTTTCCTGGGGAGTGATTCTAATTTTTGGGTGGCACTTCGCTTATGATCCCTGCACTGCTTCTCTTTTCTGGCAACTTCTCTGGCTACTGTTAATATCTAAAAGGGTGAGCAGCTTTATGGGAGTATTAAAAGTCCATTGCCTAAAACATATCTAAAAAAGGGACTGTGGAAGGACATGTGCAGATCAGTATAGGGATTACGTAAACAGTTTGATTTATTTTGCAGCTAGTGTTTAAAAACACAATTTTAATCTAGCATGTCAACACATACAAATGGCATCTCAAAGTACTCATTCATCACAAAGGGTGATAAAATACCTGGGTGGTTCATATTACATATAGACTTTAACATACAATCCCCAATATCTTTTGGATCAAGGCAAAGAGCCAGCTTTCAATCAGTCAGGTGAGCTGCAGCGGCCAGCATGGTAAAACTACTAGATGGATAGCCCTGCTGGATTAATAGAAGCAGTACTGAGATTTTATACAGAGGTAGAGACCTTGACAAAATATTGGTAGACTAAAGCACCAATAAAAAAGACTATATCCTCAGGGAGCAAGAAATAAGACTAGCCATATCCACTGTGGAATTGGCAATAAAACTCAGGATCAGACAGCCTAATTTTATAGTGAGAAAGCTACTATTTCTAAAAACAAACATTCTCCGTCTAGTATACATTGGAAAACAAAATCTATTTCAGAGCATAGAAAACAATGTAGCTTACCATCTTCTGTGCAGCACACACAGTGTAATGACCCTGTGGCAATTGCAATAACTTTCTTCCCCTGAAGACCCTGGACTTGGCGTGGCCTCCTTACATGATCATCTGAACCATGACCCAGCCGATGGTAGTCCCCTTTTCCCCTGTATATAAACAACGTTAAGCAAAAGGACTCCAATGGGAAGCAAACATCAAGATGGTTGGGGTTACTAAAACTAATTAGCAAATTTGTTGTCACAATAGTAAATACACACATAGCACCAATGACACGGATAGAGTCATTTTTCCCAGTAAAGCAAGGCATATGTATTAAGAATAATGGATTAACAAACAGAAAATATGTTTTCAACATAAAAATTGAACTACCACAATGGGCTCTGAATGTATGCATTCTGCTATGCAGGCGGTTTCTTTGTTAATGACAGCCGTTACCAACAGCAGTTTCCTGCTTTTGGAAAAAGGCCAATATCTGAATGGCTGCTATGGGTACCACACATTAATACATTACTGTAGGAAAAATAAGTAAAATAACATACCATGTGTAGACAGCACCAGACTTGGTCAGCGCCACAGAGAATTGAGAGCCACATTCAACTTTGGTAACACCAAGCCCAGTCAGTGAATCAATCTGAATAAATAAAAATAAAATACCAAATCGAATTCAAGTAAACAAAATAACAAATCTAGCAAAAAGTTATCAAAACTACATCCATTTACATCTAAAACTACCATTTCATTTGGTTATTCATTCACCAGAAAAAAAATAAAAGGATATTTGAAAATGGAGTCCATTAAAAGACAAAAATGATTTAACCTGCAGGTTATATTGTTACCCCAAACTGACTGACTTATGGATGTTGCTCAGGTCCAATTAATAAAGCCGACCACTCCCAGTGGCCAGAGGCAGACGTACACAAGTAGTGACGCGAGAAGGCGCTAATAGCGCTGTTTTTATCCGTTTTGCTTGTTTTTACCAATTTTAATGTAAATTAAGTTAACGTTAGCCCTTTATTAAGTATTACTTTAGTTATTTAAACATACTGCACCATTGGAGGTAGGGTTGTACCGATACTAGTATCGGGACCGATTCAGAGTATTTGTGGGAGTACTTGTACTCCCGCAAATACCCCCGATGCCAGATCCGATATCACTATCCAACCCCCCCCCCCCCCGCCGCCGTTACGCCGCATCCCCGCTGCCGCCAGACTGGTTAATACGCGCGGGGAACATCACAGCTTTCATTTGAATAGCTGTAATGATTCGCGCCGCGTATAGACACTCCCCCTTGCTCGGATGAACTGTCCAATCCCGAGCAAGGGGGAGTGTCTATACGCAGCGCGGCGCAAATCATTACAGCTATTCAAATGAAAGCTGTGATGTTCCTCGCGCGTATTAACCAGTCGGCGGCGGGATGCAGGTAAGGGAGACATGGCTGCATATGGGGGGGGGGGGACATGGCTGGATATGGGGGGGGACATGGCTGGATATGGGGGGGGGACATGGCTGGATATGGGGGGACGGACATGGCTGGATATGGGGGGGACGGACATGGCTGGATATGGGGGGGACGGACATGGCTGCATTTGTGGGGGGACATGGCTGCATTTGTGGGGGGACATGGCTGCATTTGGGGACACATTTAAAAAAAGTATCGGTATTCGGTATCGGCGAGCACTTGAAAAAAAGTATCGGTATTTGTACTCCGTCCTAAAAAAGTGGTATCGGGACAACCCTAATTGGAGGCATTTTTTTCTCTCTTCCCGCACTCTATATTTTTAATACTGTTCTGTGGATGGAATATACGGCTTAAGGATCAGTTTAGGATACCATAATAGTCGTTCAAGAGCCGGAGAGGTCCCAATAGGATGCTGGGGAATAACTCTACATAGAGGTCGAAGGAAACCTTTACTTATTTGATGCAAGTTACTTCACTATATATGAGGTGAGAGTTCTGAGAGACTGTTTCTATTGGATATCAAGATATTTTCATTGCAGCTGCTTTGTGGAGTACCATAAGGACTTATACCATCACATTCTAGTTCTCTTATATTTATCTATTTTTATATTCACCATTGAACATGGATTTCGACTTTAGCTTGAAGATTTTTACATATAGTTATTGATTTTTGTACTATATGTTTATTCAATCTTTTTATTCATATCTTTTTGGGATTTGTAATATTCAGTGTTTTTAGTGATAATACATTACTGCACGAGATCACTATATATTTATTTATTTTTATTTTGTGTATTGTGAACACTTAGGTTTTGCTGCTCGTTTTGAGTCACCATTATCACTTTTTCTGTCACTTTTGAACATTATATTATTTACTCATAGTAACGAGAAGGACACCTTCACACTGATGGAATTCAAATAAAACGTTAGCCTGAACTACATACATTTAATGGAGGGCCATGGTCTTGGTGTGGGAGGAATTAGGACACAGGACAGACAGGCTAATAGCAAGTGAAAATCTGACACAACCTTTGGCATGAAAGACAACTGAGGGCAAAGTACCACCTTTTCCTTGTGCAAAACTAAAAATGGTTCCTTACAAGAAAGAGTTGCCAGTTAGGATACCCTCCATGCCAAAGTGATTGCCACCAGAAAGGGCACCTTTTGCAAAATAGAGGAATTTCACAAATGTTCTCAAAGGGGGCTTCTGAAGTGCTGATGAAATCAGATCTCGCTGCGTCCGCTAAAGTTTTGTGGGTGGAACAACCAGGCCAACTCCCTGTATGAAGGAATAAACCAAGGAAAGTGAGGCCAAGGGGTGTTAGAGTATGACCAAGTCAGAAACCCGACCCTTCACGGTACACAGGGCCATCAGTTAGTTCACACCCCATTAAAGGAAGGCCACAAAGTAAGCAACTGAAAACTTGCAAGGTAGAAAACCCTAGCGATTTGCAATAGGCAACTTCCGCCAGTCAGCACACAGGAGGACTCATACATACCCTTACCCATACTCAGCACAGTGTAATGCCGCACAGTACAACATTAACCTTCTGGCGTAGTGTGGTCCTGAGTAGGGGGTTTTCTGGCAATCAATGAAAAGATCCAAGAAAGCCACCCGCACCAGCCAGGGAGAGGACAATCTAGGGCAAGGGAATACCCATAAATGAACCACTTCCCATGAGTGCTGAAGATAGTTAAAGAGAATAAAGGATCCAACACACGTGGCATTAAGGCAGGTCATGAGGTACAGCCTCACCAAAAGCTTTGAGAAGCATGAAGAGAATAATAATGTGCTGGCATGTCTTTTGGATCCTCGATACAAGCATCATTCTTTCTCTTCTGATGATGTATTAGCCAAGGCAAAACAATGTCTGATAGAAGATCAACAAGAGCTGCTGGAGGTTCCTGCCGAAAGGTCAAGTGAACCGCATGTTACTAATGTGAAAGAGCAGGTAGCTGCAAAAACAGACAAAAGTAAAAAAAAATAAAAAAACAACGAGCATCAGAGAATTGATGCCATGTTAAGCATGTTATTGGGGCCTCATGGAGGAGGATTCTTTTGAATGTGCATCAATAATCAGCCTGGATGATGAACTTCATGTCTTTTGAAGGAACCAGTAATAGACAAAGGGGTGGTGATCCTCTTCAGTGGTGGAAAGAAAATGAGTCGCGCTACAAAAGACTCACCTTTCATGCTAGAAGATACCTCTTTGCTCCTACTTCATCTGTACCAAGTGAGTGTGTTTTCAGTGTCAGCAATATTTGGGGGGAAAAAATAGAACCCGTTTGACAGGTGAACATGCTGAAATTTTATGCTTTCTGCACTATAATATTGTTCCACTTAACTGAGTATTGAAGAAATTGTGCAGTGGGGCAGATTTACAAAAACTGTAGCACTCAGAAATTGGTGCAGCTGTGCATGGTAGCCAATTACTCAGCTTCTAACTTCAGCTTGTTCAATTAAGTTTTGACAAAAAAAAAAAATGGAACCTAAATCTAAATCTCCCCGTGTGTACCGTCTCGTTTCTAGCCTTTTGCACTGCAGTAACAGTCAGTTATACTTTTCTTCTTTGTTCTGGGAAGCCATTTAAGAAGTTCTTGTTTTTCAAGCACTTTCCCAGTTTACTTTTAGACCCTGTTCACCACACCATGGTGCACTGCAGACAGGTGACAATTTTGAAATCTGTGTGTTTTTCTCTCCCATCAGTTTTCATGCAGAGATATGGTGTAAAGAACAAGCCCTTATTGTTTAATTTTTAATGGACATTAAAACGTTCAGTTTATACATGATTTTTAAAAAAAAATTATGTTCTTTCAAAATATTGGCCAATATCGGCAGGAGAGGTGGCTGAAATATCGGCATCGTATTGGCAACGAAAAAACTACGTTGGTCGATCCCTAAATCAGAGAATCAGCCAAGAGGCCCATTGTAACTCTGGAGGAGCTGCAGGGATCCACAGCTCAAGTAGAAGATTCTGTCCAAGGGAGAACTATTTGTGCACTCCAATAATCTGGCCTTTATGGAAGAGTGGCAAGAAGAAAGCCATAGTTGAAAGAAAGCCAAAAGAAGCCCAGTTTGCAAGAAGCCATGTGGGGGACACAGTAAATGTATTTATCTTTTGGTCTTATTTGACCAGAGCACCTTCATCCACATGTTTTCTTTTTAGCAAAAAATAAAAGAACCTATTTGTTGTGGAAAACTGCACATGCACATGACCCTGAACACAACATCCCCACCGTGAAACATGGTGGTGGCAGCATCATGTTGTGGGATGTTTGATTTAGCAGGAACAGGGAAGCTGGTAAGAGTAATGGATGGAGCCAAATACAGGGCAATCTTAGAAGAAAACCTTTAATAGCAATGAAAGGTGGTTCTACAGAAGTATGGACTCAGGGGGGCTGAATACAAATGCATGCCACACTTTTCAGATGTTTATTTGTAAAAAAAAAAAAATTAAAACCATTTATGATTTCCCTTTTACTTCACAATTATGTGCCACTTTGTTTTGGTCTCACACAAAAAAATAAAAAATAAAATACATTTAAATTTTTGGTTGTAACATGATAAAATGTGGACAATTTCAAGGGGTATGAATATTTTTTCAAGGCATTGTATGACTCAGCAATTTGTGCAAACCTGCAGAAGAAATCAGAGAAGTGCCAGAATACTGTTGTCTAATAAAGGATACGTTCACCACATTCAGGGTGTAACATGTTACTAAAACAGCAGCCACACACAAACCACATCAACTACAATTCCCATCTGCCACTGTGGCAGATGGCTTGTATGTTTCAATGAACTGTGAAGGCACAGGTGAGCGTCCTTGTAGTTTGATTCTTCCTGTTCTTCAGTAACTGCCTGGTACGGTATGGGCAGACCGCTGTACTGGGAGACTGCAGGAGCCTGACATTGCATCCGTGATTTGCAATGCTCTGCAGTCTGCTAAGTAAATAGATGTTTTTTTATTTGCGGGTAAGAAAATTTTGCAATGTGCATTTTTTTTTTTTTTTTACAAACGTGAACTTGTCCTTTAAAGCCAACTTTCAGTCTTGTAAACAATCTAACCTCTTGCTGCCCACATAACGCACATGTGCAGTGGCAAAGAGGGCTGGCTTTATGTATTTTTTTCTCATAATCTCAGGATAGCACATTTATGCACAATTTTTTTTAGGCCTCACGCACCTGTGTTAGGCACTGGCATTCAGCAGCATCTGGAGGGCACAAGCGCACCTTGCAGTCCTGCTGTAGGCAGCCTGTAAAACTCTATGGAAATCTGATGGCGCTGGCCGCAGTACTTTGTGGTATGTATGCGACCTGGGATGAATTCCCAGAACGTAAGCTGTTGGGGTCCGGTCATTTCCCTTGCTCTGAACAGAAGTTCAGATGAGTGCCCTGCCAGCCCCATTGAGCGTCAGCAGTTGTCACACGCTACACCTGTGCCCTACAGCCAGAGCCTCATGCAGCGGGGCTAAACACCCAATGTTCATGAGGCTTTAGAGCTCAAGATGTAAAACTGTTCAGTATGAGTATCACTGACATGCCCAAGGCTATCACACACTCAACAATGCCCTAAAGACTCCCAAGAGATGATTTAGTGGAGGTAAATGTCTTTCATACTGCTTTCTCTATACTACTACACACAGTGTACACAGCCAAAAATACAAGAAACATCTCTCACAGACATGTCCCATTGCTTATACAAACAGGCTGAAATGGCAAAAAAAAATTAAAATAGGGGAAGTCCTTTACAGGATTTGATTTACAAGCCACAATCAGATATAGGCTGTCAAATCTAGTAAAATATTTTCAGAATAGGAATTATATACATGCCAGCATTATGAATTCTAACATATCTGGTGTTCATTTGTGGAAAAAATACCTACCTTCATGGGAACTTTACAGCCATCACTGCCACCCCTTCCAAGCTTTCCATAGTCTCCATCACCCCAAGACCAGACTGTATCATCATCAGTGAGACAGAGGGTTTGAGCATCTCCACTGCCACAAGCAATGTCAATTACACGATATCCCTGCAAGGCCTCCACCTGGTAACACAATAGACCAAAATATAATTAAAATGAATGTCTTATTTAAATCCCAACTCAACACCTGGTATTGTAGTCCCTTAAATAGTTAGGTAACTGGGCCGCAGTTTGAAGACCGCCGATTTAAAGACGTAGAAAAAAGGTAGAGTTAGGCTTTAAAGACATTAAAGAATATCTGGTGATTAAAGGATATAAGGTATCTGGAACGAAGAATTGATTGCTTTAAGCAATAATACAATCCCCAATCATATTCCAAAAGAATGATGGAAGCAAATTCTTTGACTTGCCTTTGTTGATCTAGGAGGCCTAATGTCACATACTCCAAACTAGCCAAGCTAATTACAACTTATACAACTCCTTTGGATGTATTATCAATTATAAAAACTTTCCCTAAACACTTCCGTCAATATGTAACCAGACAAATATACTACATACATTGGTTACTCATGTAAAAATGCTAATATTCCGGTCTATACAGATTTAGTTTAGCCGATATCACTTCTATTTAGTCAGTGACTGTTCCTTTGCTATAATAAATCTCTTTAGAGAATATTAGGAAGAAAAAAAAAAATGGCCAGGATTTAATGTGTCAGGCCCATGCTTGTACACGTAACCTAATTTCAACCTTGTGACTCAAAAAGCTATTTATATTGCTAGCTTGAAACCTAATGGTTGGTGAATGACAGCACGAAGGTGTAAGATTGATACAACCCTACCTCTATTAAACTACCAATTTGCACTTTAAACTTGGGAAATCCATTGCAGCCAATTAGCCCTATGGAACCTTATAAATGTATGCAAGGCAAGCCTATTATGCCCATTAAATTGTCAGAGGGTAAAAAAAAAAAAATATTTGAAAAAGTTATGCATCGTCTACCTTTTTTCAGTACTAAACAAAATTCTAATATTTTTCTATTTCTTATAATGGGGTAAATATGGAATACTGCAAATGAAAATGTTGGCATTTACCAAAAAGCATCTAAATGTGTTAGGGAAATAACATAAAACTGTCATTAAATGTGCACAGCCACTTAAGGCTACACAAACATACACTGTGGTCTCTAAGAAATTCCATCTGCAGGTTTTAACCAGCGCCTCACCCCTCTACCTATCCCTCACTGGCCTTGCACATGTTTGTTTTAATTCAATAACCAATCCCTTTTTCCTACAGTCTTCTGAAACATCCTCTGAGGTCACAGGTCTTTTCCCTTTACCTCCTGCGGTGGTCCCTGCTTCTGGACAGTGCGGCATTCGTGTGTGAGCGCCATTCTGCTTAAAAGGCCCACAAGGAATGTGTCCATGAGTGCTTGGACTCACAGAAATTGTTTAATGCGGTTATGTGTCACTGAAACTGGATAAGAACTAGCAGTGGGTCACAGATCAGCAAGTCTGCAGGGAGCAGCACCTGAGAGGAGGTATTACAGTAAGCATTGAATGTTATGCTGGGATACCTATATTTGGAATTCCAGTACAAAAAGGTAAAGTTAGTCTTTAATATGGAGCATGTCCATGTGTGATCTGGACACATAACCTGAACCACAAAATACAGATTAGATAAAAACATGAAAGCAGTTTGACAAAAATTAAGTCGGTTTGAAGCTTTATCAGAAACTAGAAGACCAAACATAATAAAAAAACAAAAACAAAAAGTGATGCTGCTGTAGACTCACCAGTTTGGGTTTCAGCTGATCCTCACTGTCACCATGACCTAGCCGCCCATACCGTCCTTTTCCCCAAGTATAGAGTTCTCCAGCTGCAGTTATACAAGCACTGTGAGCTCCTCCAGCAGCAATATCCATTACTTCCGTTCCTCGAAGAGATTCGATTACACGAGGCCGATCACATGGGCTAGAAAAGGCAAAACAACAATTTGCTAAAAACATGCAAACTACAGGCCACAGGTGAATGTTTGCACCTATTTGCCCCCCCCCCCCCCTCTCATAAGATTTGACTGAGAGCAGCGGGAGCCGATGGTTCTTAGACAGCAGAGAGTCTTTAAGGGTGCAAGGGAGAGCTACTATTAAAAACGCTTTTTCACCTTGGTGGCAGATTATAATTTTATATATATATATATATATATATATATATATATATATCTCATTCATCCACAGTGGTGTCTGTATAATACAGTTTGTGTGTTACTGGGCAGATCAACCAGGGGAAAACAACGGAAAAAAATAAAAAATGAAAAAAGCCTCTACATCCAATGATTGGGTAAGCTGCAGTATATTATATTTTTGGGTTTATTACTGCTTTAAATCCTGGATACTAGAAGATCCACATCTGGTATCCACCCCCACCCTCCCCCCCACTTGAGGCAAAAAAAGATTGCAACATCTCCCCTGGAGCCAGATTCTGATGGCTGATCAAGTCCACCTGGCAATATCCCACGCCTAGGATGTGGACAAGAGACAAGACTGGAACGTGCAGTTCTGCCATAAGGAGAAAAAGATCTGTTACCTGCTAAACAATGCAACTTCTGGTTAATCCCCGATGACTGTCACCATGGCATCACCTTACTGAACTCTGGTTGAGAGGCCAAGAAGTCCATAGTTGAAGGGACAGTCTAATTGCCCCAAATTCCAGGATGTCGATGGGAAGTAGAGCTTCCTCTGGCAACCAAATTCCCAGAACCAACTAGAAGTATAACATTTATTGATCTCTGTGTGAGCACCTCATAGCTGGAGGAGCTTGTCTGCAAAGTACTGTGAGTGGCTAATGTGTTAAGGATGTTGGAACACATCTGTAATGTACAACTGAACTGTACCTTCTGTTTCCGTGGCCCAGTTTTCCATCTTCTGCCTCTCCCCAAGAATAGACCTCTCCTTCAGAAGACAGAGCAAGGCAATGTTTGCCACCAGAATTTACTGCCACCTTTTTCACAAATACATGTTGGATGGATTCCAGCAGTGTTGGTGTTGACACAGACTCTGTGCCACCGATGCCCAGCCTTCCACCAGCCCCATATCCTGTAGCGTATAGCTAAACAAAAGGGAAGACTGTAAGAAACAAAAGCCCTCGGTACAGCAACAAAACATTTTAAAACACGGAATGTTACCTTCCCATCAGCTGTAACAGCAAACAATGTTTGTTCTCCCCCAATCAGCTGGATTGGTCTAAGTGTTGCCAATGCTTCACAAGGAGTAGGCACCTTGACTTTAGCACCTTCAATCCCTCCAAGTTGCCCTCTGTGATTATGACCCCAGCCATAGATGGTTCCACTTCCACCAGCCGACAATGTCCAATCATCGGGTCGTCTACAAAGAAATCATTGTTGTTCCATAAAGCCAAATTCTTCAGTGATCTGGTGAATACATTTAGCATTAATAATTGCAGACGCTCTATGAACATCCAGTACAACCAACCTGTTCATCCATTGAACAAGCTGTTCATCTTGTTCCCTCCTGAAAATCTCATGACTCTCATGAACAGCGTTCATGCTTTCATTATCTGCCATTAATTCTCTAATCTTCTTGGCAACCTTAACAGAGAGGTACAAAATTTTAAAGGGTAAAAGACAAAATCTTAAATTTTATCATTTTTATTCCCATTAATCATACAAAGTGGTTTACCTCATCCATGAAGAGTCGAGGTAGTGGTGTTCTTTTGTCTAATGCTACAGCAACTCTAGAAGCAATGCAGTATCTTCTGAACCATGCCCACTTGTGAGTTTCCGCACAGCATGGAAGAGTATCCAACTCTAGGTCACAAGCAAGGGCAACCAACACCTAAAAATGTGCAGGTCAAAAACATGAATAATCCAAAATAAAATTGAAACCATTTAGAGAATTCAAGACAGCAACACAACTCCATCACTTTACACTTACAAACCAAAATATCATTTTGATGCATAACTTAAAAAGTAACACTCTGCTTGGTGTTGAATGGCCAAAACAACAACGCTCAACCAGGGTTCAGTGAAATCCTATGGTTCCTCCAGAGGTTCCTTTGTATCCCCTGAGCTGCATCAGATTGCCGTCCCATTTATTAGTATCTACATAGTTCCAGAGTCAACACCACCTAGCAGAGTCATCTAAAAAGGAACCCAAAAGGGTCGATTGAGCTGTATATAAAAAGTAGAATTCTATCCACCACTGTTAGGGGGACATACTTCCCACCATTATAAGGGGTATTTTTCCCACTGGCCTTCAATTAAATTATTTAAGTAAGGGTTTCCCAAGACTTGAAAATTATTTCAAGGGTTTCTCTGGGGTAAAAAGGTTGAGAAAGGCTGGGCTAGAACATCAAGTTAGCATACTGACTCATTCACCGAGAAGCAACAGTATAATCCCTGTGGTGTGTCTTGCATTTCCTATCAGTGACATTTTATGTCTTTATTTTCTCTATGAACAAAAGATTTAGCTTTTCTTTTTTTACCTACAACTGTTTACTAGCCTTGTTTTCTGCACGAATGTCGGGCGGCATCCGATGATTCAATAGAAACCAGGCGAAATTAGGCCTGTGTACAGCAGCCAGCCCGACAGAAGCTGGTCATTCGGCCGGCTTTTGTCAAAAGATCATGATCAAAAAAGGTCTGCCAACTGGCTCCCGATCAGTCAATTGTCTCAAAGCACAAGAGCAAAGCAGGAGAGATTGTTGTACCAACATCGAATTGTTAGTACAGCGGCTCTGACCCGAGCTGAAACTAGTAGTGTGTACGAGGCTTAAAACACATGCACACTTTTTCAGTTTTAGTTGTCACCATGGGTAACCCCCCTATCAAAGCACTCCCAGGAAAGACTGAAGTAAAAATGCCACCCGACTGTATTTAACAATAGTCTGCCATTGTGCAAGTCATAAAAATCTCAGAAAAAAAAAAAAGCAATACATACATTGTGTACACTAGCCAAAGTTTGTGACAAATTAAAGTTTTTGGCTGGTATGTGTGGACAGAAGCATGGCTCGACCTAAAAATAAAATGTATGCAAAAAAAAAAAAAAAAAAAAGATGTCCAAGGGACTTTGAGTTTTTTTTTTCAATTTAAAATTTAGGCGACAACAAAACCAAATTTAACTACATGTTTACATGAAATATATCAGTACATGTGACCCATACGTTTTTATAATGTTCTGTTTTCTGAACTGCAATTCCGTTGAGCTGTGTAAGATACCAATTATTGCAAGTGTCCCCAAAGCCAGTTTACTGTCCTTCAGGCTTTAGGGGGCCAAACTGTGGTCAATGTGGGGAGAAAAATGTCCCAGGCCCAACATCAGTGAGAATAAACATAGCCTCAGGGTTGGTGGTCAGTGGGAGGAGGAACAGTAACCCATCATTGGTGTCAATAGAAGGAATAGTGCTGGGCTGGGCTGGATAAAAGCTAGCAAAGGCCCTTGGACTGCAGTTTGAAGGTCACTGATTTATTGGAAAGAAATAAGTTAAAAGCTGGACCTAACCTTGAAGAAAGGGCTGTGAAGCAATTGCTTTCCTCCTCTGACAATTGGGTCTTCGTATTCAAATTGTCTTTGTAAAGCTTCAGGCAGTCCCTTCACAAGAGCAGCCAACGCACTGCCAGTGAAACTCTAAGAGAAACAAACATGAAACAAATAACCAGCATAAAATGTACCCATTATAAGTTATTAAAAAAAATAAGATACACACATATACACATGCATACAGTTAATTATAGGGCTAAGTAGCACAGCTTTGGAGGGAAAATATATATATATGCAAGTGATGGCTACCAATGATCTACAATAGACGGTGCATACTGGTATAATGTGTGGAACTAGCCATGCATTTTAACATTTTTACAACCACAAAATATCGTTCATTGTAAAACTGGCCTTTAAAAATAAAAACCTCTCAGGCATTTTCACATCCTGTACTATAGGATACAATAACAAGCAAGGGAGAGAAAAAAAAAAAAAAAAGACATACCATTGCACGTGCCTCACTGTCTCCATCTCCCAGAAGCCTATTGATGTTAATAGACTGCCCAAACTCAGTAGTAAGAAGCTTCCTTAGCCTCTGTAATGCCCACATCCTGTGTCCTGCAGCTGCAGAAGAGAATACACGGAAATTTAAAAGCCAAGTCCATATTTTGGACCATGTTACACCTATATTTATGGTACAACATGCAACATGGTAGCATAAATGACCCCAAAAAACGATTTGCAAGTTAACTCTTTTGCCTCATTCGGTTAGGTTTTTAAATTTTCACAGCTTTGTATGGCTCCACCCACGGAGCGGGATCATTCATGTCTAAGAACAACATGGCGCAAGTACAAGTTGCATCTGCCCCTCTGGCAGAGATTTACAAATACACCTTGGCATATTTATTTTATTTGTAAATCTACAGTAGTGTTTTGTCAGCAAGACCTCTTTCACATTGAGGCGTGGAGCCGCGGTGACGGTATAGCCGCGCTATTTGTAGCGTGGCTATACCGTCGTATTTACCGCGATATTCGCGCGCTAGCGGTGAGGTTTTAACCCCCGCTAGCGGCCGAAAAAGGGTTAATACCGCCCGCGTTGCGGGTGGCATTACTGCGCTTTCCCATTGATTTCAATGGGAAGGCGCGGTATAGGAGCGGTGAACACACCGCTCCTATACCGCGGTAAAGATGCGGCTAGCAGGACTTTTGGAGCGCTCCTGCTAGCGCACCGCTTCAATGTGAAAGCCTTCGGGCTTTCACATTGAACACTACAGGGCAGGTTTTTTCATGCGGTATAGCAGCGCTATTTTTAGCGATGTACTGCATGAAAAACGCCTCAATGTGAAAGGGGCCTTAGTCTATTGCTGAACCCCAGTGATGCCTTTAATAAAGAAATAATAAACTGGTACTTATGGACATACCAAGTGCGCTGAGCTGGGCACACGCCGCAAGGGATGCAGCTAGACGAGGAACAATTCCCCGATTGGCTGCAAAATTTAGCCGGAAATCCAGAAGACAAGTGACCAGGTCCATGGATGGACAGGACAGGATGCATCGATCTGAAAGGAGATCTTTTGGACCTAAAGAAAAAAAAAAAAAACATACTTAACACTGTCCATTACTTTTATTTGGTAGATGTGCAAAAACAAAGAGACAAGAAAATTACCTGCAACGGGCATGATGGGATAAACTGTGAATCGCCATCCCCAACCATTGACTGACCCATCACTAATGAACTTCCACTTCAGCTCATCTCCCGGAATTCGAAGTTCACTGGACCAGTCGGACCACTCGCGACCTGGCAAGCAGAATGCGGCAATACAAGTAAAAAAAAACACAATAATGCATTCTGCTACTAAACTACTGTTTCTCACACGAACTACTTGAGCCTGGAGGCCACATATATAATGCATATCAACAGTTTTTTTTCTACATTTTATGGTGGAAGCTAGGTGTACTATGTCCCGACGATGTAACATGTTAATATGTCCTGTCATGAGATGTGTTCTTGTAAAAGAATATTTAAACCCTTGTTAGCCGTCATCAAGATAGTGTCAATTTTGCCATACATCAGGTTAAAAACCACAATGTGGAAAGAGATTTTTGCACGGATTCTGTCAAATGTGATCATGTCAGCTGCCCACAGTTCTCTACTGTATATATGATCTGGTAATTACAGCTGTAGGAAGTCTGGGCAAATAAAAAAAATATTTGGTTGTGGTTAACCATATTCAAATTTACACTAGAAAAGGGACAGCTGTTAAAAGTGGAAATCTGACTGATTTTTATTAAAGCAGCATAGACTGCTTTAGTATCAAGACAATAAAGCCCATCTTGTTTTAGTTCCAGGAATGCATGAAGGTCACAAAGGGTACTTGCAATCTATAAAAATCAAAAACATTCCAATTCCCACTTAACAACTTTAAACCCTTTTTACTATAAAACTATTTTACCATCACAGACACACTGTGCATTTTGAGATATAGGAAAACAAACTGTTCCTATTCATTTAAAAATAAAAAAATAAACGACAAAGAAAAAAAAAAAACAAGAAAAGAAAAAAAACGAATACAATGATTATTATGGCCCGCAAACAAGGATTTGCACTCATGCTTTTTGCAAATTGCCCAAAAATATTTATGACAGATTAAAACCCAACAAAACAGTTAAAAAAAAAAAAAAACACTTTGTGCAATCTATACAAAATAAAACTAATCTATTTCGGGACAAATTAAGAGGACCCATTACTCCAGCTACTGCAACATAAAAAAAAATTGAGCTGTAACCCAAAATATAAACCACTGCAAATCACCTGATCTGACTGACACCATCCTGTTGGCCCCATCCATTATGGTGAGTGGGTCATGGCGGCGCTCTGTCGAACACTGGCGATCAAATTCTACTCTAAGGCCTTCAGCACCTATACATCCATAGAGAGTACTTTGTTTTTATCACAATTACACAGGAACAGAAAATCTCCCATAAAAAAAAAAGAAGAAGCTATACAAACTAGCAGCATGAAAAAGTTTACAAAACAGCATTAGTCAATGGTTTTCTATTGTGTGGGAGCTAGGTGAACCTTTTGCCCATTCATATTCAACAGGCAAGCCAATTATATAAACACTCTCTGGCTGAAAGCACCGTCTTTCTATTCAAACAGGACAAATAGTCCAGGCTTTTGACAAAGTATTCCTAATGTAGATGAATAATGTAAAGCCACTACTCTGACCCAAAATATTTGTGTACCTACCTGGTATTTTAACTGTACCGCTGGTGGAGGTGTCATCAGTATACGGGTGGCTACTTTCCACTATGACAGGCTGCGAGGACAAGCGGCCACTCTGGGAATCTGTGGCCACATCTTCCAATTCTGTCACACATAGTTCTAGCAACATATCAGCTACCTAAAAGCAAATTATAGACCATTATCAAGTAACTGCACCAAGTAGTAAAATTATAGTAAATTTATCATCATTTTTTGTTTGTTTTGTTTCAGCAAGACTGCTCAGCAATCACTACTACAGTGTGTGTGGCAAATATCAAGTCATTCTTCTTTAGTTTTTACATCTTTAATAGCGATTCCATCCAAACAGCATTTTAGCAGAACTACTTGTTTTCCCATAGCCTGCAAGTTCTCCATATAGTCTTTTGAATTGCACAAACTGGTGGCAAGTGGTTTGGCTGAAAAGTCAATCTCAAATGGTTTTGCTCATGCCAGGGGCGAAAGGTGCCATTTTTAGCATTTGAGACAAATGGAGCTTTCTTTTGGTGGTATTTAATTACAATTGGGTTTTTTATTTTTTGCTAAACTAATGAATTTTCTTTGTAAATAAGCAAGTTTTCGCCTTCACTGATGAGGCTGCACTTACGGGCACTGATGAGGCCACACCAATATGCAGTCTTTATGTACACTGATCAAATGGTAAAGTGCCTATATCATAGGCTCTTTACCGTGATCAGAGATGCAGCGTGTCGGAGCAATACACCACATTACCGATCATCGCACTGCGTGTCCCCAGGGGTAGGCACAAGCGGCTTGTTCTGAAGGACGTCATATAATGTTCAGTTACAATGGGAGAGCCACTGCCCAGATTTTGCTATAGGTCGGGTGGGATGTGGTAAAAGTGATATTATAGACAGATTGTTTTTTTTTTTTTAAAAACATGTTATACTTACTTACTCTGTGAAGTGGTTTTGCACTGAGCAGCCCCAAACCTCCTCTTCTCAAGTCCTGGTCCCTCCTTCCTGGCGAATGTCCCCATAGCAAGTAGCTTGCTATGGGGGCTCCCAGGCCGCTGCTCTGTGTGTCAATTCACATACAGAGCTCAGCTCGGCCCTGCCCCTACTCTCTCCTCATTGACTCACGGCTGTGATTGACAGTAGTGGGAGCCAATGGCTTCTGTTGCAGTCTCAGTCAATGAGTAGTAAGACGCAGGAGAGCTACTACTCTTATGCACATCACTGGATCGATATGGGGCTCAGCTAAGTATTGGAGGGGAGCTGCATAGAATGCAGGAAGGTAAAAAACCTTGAGCCATTACACCCACTTTAAAACAAAAACCCAACATCCATGGCATTTGGTCTGATGCAACAAGACATCCCATAGAAATTGAGGAAAGACAAAATGATGCAGCACTCTGCACAGCAGGATTGGACGGCTTCTGTTGAGTCTGCAGCACAGGTGCCAAGGCTCAGTGTGTCCTCCCACACTAAAATATAAGAGAGAAGAGCCGGCAACTCCATAGTTCTTGATGCAAAAAATTATTGGCTACATATGAGCATTAAAAAAAGTTTCATGACCAGAGTAAATTTGAGCTTTTGTAAATTCCAGGTTTTGGCCATTTTATTTTCTACATAAGACAATTTTTGCAAATTGAGAATCTCAACACCTTTACTAAGCAAAGAGAAAATTCTCTTGCAAAGTAAACATCCTTTAGCAAATGAATCCCAAAAGGCCTAAAGGCGCTGGAGCTATACACTTTGTTTTCCCAACAGCAAGGTACAGCTTTGAAATGTATTGGGCGCTGTCATTGCCAGTAGGTTCATCGGCCAATGCGACTCTAGAGGGATAATTAATTTTCTAAAAAGACAGCAATTATGCATAATATGTTTGCACCCACCTTTATAATCCATTCACCTTATGGATTGAAAGCCTTTATTTTTTTTGCTGGAACCTGTGTAGCTTTTATCTGGACAGGCATCACTATTATTTTCTGCTAATAAAGCCTTTACTTACAAAGTTCTCTTGTTTTATCCCCTTAATGCTTTATATGTCAGTATTTTTCTAAAGCGTCAGAAGCAATAGCTCCCCAGTCACCCAGAGATATGGTGGACTATTAATCATCAGAGCTGACACGGATTCCTCAATATAACTGCATAATACAGCAGTTTTTGCCTTTAAATAGAAACTGCTGACACCAACTAAGTCATATGACATGTTATACCTTCTGTCACATACTTTAAAAAATAGAGCAACATAACCTGCAGCTGCATTCCATAGATCATCCTCAGCCTTGAGAAAAAAGGAGCAAACTGATTTAGGCGGGGAAGGCGACACAGCATTAAATGGTAAAGATTTAGACTGTCCCAAAATGAAAGATAAAAGAAAATATGTATAGCTGATGTATACATAAACAGAAGGTAAAGAAAAAAAGGGATTGTTTAGTTCACTACTAAACTAAAAGCATTACAAACCCTTTTAATGTACTATTTTTTTTTATACAATTGACTATACTAAAAGATATAATAGGCGTATACTAAAAAAAAAAATTGAACTCCTTCCACCAAAGTTTTTTTTTTTTTTTCGATTAATAGATCTCCCACTACCATGTTGATGCCTCTCTCAGGTTTCCTAGTTGGTCTATTAATATTCAGGATTTATATAGTACAGTTTGCACAGCACTTTATAACATGGGGCAGACAGCACAGCTATAATACAATTCAATACAGGAGGGATCAGAGGGCCCTTTTTGTTAGAGCTTACATTCTAGAAGGGAGGGTCAAAGTGGAACAAAAGTTAATACGGTAGCTGTGGGGGATGATCAGATGGAAAAAAAGAAAATACTGTTAGGTGTGGGTAGGATAGGCTTCTCTGAAGAGGAGGGTTTTCTAATAGAGTAGGAGATAAAATCCGACAATGTGGGGTAAAAAGTTCCATAAGATTGGAGAGGCTCTGGAAAAGTCCTTGAGGCGAGCATGGGAGGAGGCGATGAGGGAGCTAAAGAGCAGGAGGTCTTGAGAAGAACAAAGAACAATTAGGTTGGTATTTTGAGAGTAGGTCAGTGATGTAGCTGGAGGTAGAGTTGTAGTTGTTCGCATTTTGAATTTAATTTGTTGGGTGAGAGCAAGCCAGTGGAGGGATTGACAGAGGAGTAGCAGAGCCAGAGCAGTTGGTAAGGTGGATGAGTCTGGCAGCAGCATTCATGACGGATTACAGGGGGGATAGACTATGTAAAGGCAAGCCAATGAGGATAGAGTTGCAGTAGTCAAGGCGAGAGATGACCAGGGAGGGAATTAAGAGCTTTGTTGTGTCAATTAGAAAGGGGCGTATTTTGGAGATGTTGCGGAGGTTGAGGCGGCAAGCTTTGGAAAGTGATTGGACGTGGGGCTTAAAGGAGAGTTCAGAGTCCAGGGCTACACCTAGGACCTTGTGGAAATGGGCTTATGGTTGTGCCATTGATTTTGACAGATATCGGGGAAGAGGCACATGGGGAGGAAAAATTATAAATTCAGTTTTGGATAGATTAAGTTTGAGGGAGTGGTGTGACATCCAGTTCTACCTAAAGGCAAAGCTAATAAAATAAAAAAACTGGAGACTGTCATTGCTGTTGAATTCTGCATTAATGCTAATGGCCTGCCTGTAATAGAATCATTTAACCAGATTATTTTGAGGTCATTGATTCTACACAAGTATGCAGATAAAATACATTTAGCTTTTTTCCCCCAGACTTATTTTAAATGTTTTTACTTACCACAAAATCCTCTTAGAGTCCATTGAGGGACACAAGAATTCCTAGAATTCTCAGGATGTCCAAAAGCAGTCCAACATAGAGGAGGGCAACATAACAGAAAACCGGGGACTGCCTGCAGCCCAAACAGCCGCTCCAAGGACCTAACACCAGAAGCTGGCATCAGATAAGACCTGATTATCTGACTGGTAAAAGTTGAGACAAATCGGATAAAAACAAAAAAAAAAAAAAAAAACAGTCTACTCTCCTGGGGACACTAGAAAAAAAACTATGGCAAGATGATTGTAGGTGAAGTTATCCTGTGCTGGCCATCCGCTTTTTTACTGCCAGTGTACAATTCTCCCATAAGCAGTAGCATAACCTGTCTAAAAAAATTCTAAGAATTCCTATGTCCCTAAATGGACAAAAAAAAAAAAAGTATGCAAAACAGGCTTGAAGATTACATATATTTTCTTTACAAAGTTATCAGCAATGTTATACTGACCTGTGGATAGGCAGTGCCCATGCCCGACAATACAGCAGACAGAACTTCCTTGCCCTTTTCACCAGCTCTGTTAGAGACAGCCAGTTTAAGAAGGTCAACCATGACTCTTGTGTCATCAGGGATAAGCAAGCTGGTAAATTCATCCAAGCACTGGGGTTCGAGGCCTGGCACTTTGTTCTGGCTTTCCACATCCTAAACATAGGACAGTGATTCAGTATTGTTAAGTTAGGGTAGAAACCAGGGGGGAAGGGGTAGGACCACATCAGGGTCACCTTTCCACATTGAATGGATAATGTAATCTGTCACTCACCTCTTTGGTTTTAGTCATTGTCTCTGCAATAATACTAGCTGCCCCAGGATCATCTGTAACTGGAATGAATGGTCGAGAGGAGGCAGCAGAAGCTGAGGGCGTAACAGCGGATGGAGTGACAGCATCATCAGTTGGGGCTACCTTAAACCAAGGAATGAAAAACATGAAAACCATTTACTGTGCAAAGTAAGGTTTTGGATAGTCTTTTACAGTCAAAGTCAATAAAACAAAAAAAAAACAAAAAAAGAAAAACATAAATCGTGATAAATTAAACACAATTATTTTCTTATTCTGAGTCCTGTAGGCAGGCAATATACAACAGTGGTCTTCTGTATTACTCCAATGAACAAGAGAAAATAATTTATTTATTTTCAATTCAGGGGGTACGTATTCAAAACGAAAAAAATGCAAAAAAATAAAAACACACACACGTTTACCTCCCCACGTCTGTCTTGCCAAGGACTGGGACTTAATCGGTCCTCTAAATCTAGCGCCGCATCGTCTCCATTAATAGGACTAGATGTGCCGGATGAATCGGATGGAGGTGTTGTGGACAAGGATGGGCACTCGACTGGAGCAATCATACTGGCTGGCATCAAAGCTCCAACCACAGCATCCCTGGAGTTGAGAAAAATAAAATATGCACACACTTAAAAATAAACGAAAAAAAACATAAAAAACACAGCACAACAGGACAGTAGTCTATTTGACCGAGAGATCACATAAAGCTGTCATCCACTATATGGATATGCCACTTGCTTCCAAGAATCAAATCTCCATCTCCAAACTCGCACTGCATATAGTATTCACAAAGGGTTTTAAAAGTAAACACACTTGTCAAAGTATTTTTTTGTTAATTAGCCCACTGGAGATTATCTAATTAATGAGCAGTTACATGATTTAATGGTGGCAGTAGACACTAGATGGCAGTTGGACATGCATGCAAGATAAAGAGCCAAATGATTTTTCAACCCATTACATTAAAACACTGATGCTCATACTACACATACAAATATTCATGCAGTTAGAAAGATCCCAGTGCCAGTATTATTTTAATCATTCTTTTAACAGGAAAACCCAACCCTAAATCTATCTCTTTTTAGAGACTGAGTCAGCAGTATCTGCTCTAGTTCTCAATTGTTTATTATTAAGTCCAAATGTTACCACCTGGCCCTGTGAAAACATAAAAAAAATCTATGTGTGCTTTATTAGGAATATACATTTAATCACTTCCACTGGGCTACGGTTCTGTTTGCAGCAAAATTTGCTGATTTTAAGTTTTACTTTGGCAGAGTTGCTGATTTTTAATTCTTAGTAAGAAAAAAGTTCTGTTTAAACAACTTCAATACTGGGAACTTTCACCCCTTCCTGCCCAGGCCAATTTCAAGCTTTCAGTGATGTTGCACTTTGAATGACAATTGGGTGGTCATGCAACACTGTACCCATATAAAATTTGATGAGACTGCATTGATGATCAGTGCCCTAAATATCAGCGTAAAGAATGTACTGAGAGCCTTGCCAGTTATTGACTCGCCTTTCCTCACACAGACACAGCACATGAGGAGAGGAATACCGATAACCGCCAAGTCTGTTTATCATGTGATCAGCTGTGTCCAATCATAGCTGATCACATGTAAAGAACTGCAGTGATTTGACCTTTACCATGATCTGTCATCAGCTGTGTCCAAAGGACACAACACTGAGCATGCCCGACGCACACCCCACAGGGGGCGGGGGTTCTGGGACAGTCTATGAACGCCTTACCAGCAGAATGGACGACTGCGCTATAGCCATCTTTCACATATAGCGTGGTCGGCAAGTGGTTAACAAACTGCCCAGCTATGAAAAATATCTTTGATTATACATAATTTTCAGGGTCTACTTTCAGCTAGCATCAGTTTGTTCACAGACTGCATGCAGGTCTACAGGACAAAAATAAAAATAAATTAAAATGTATTATAAATCTATAAACATGCATAAAAACAGTTCACACTTGCATGAGAATGCAGTCCACATTTCTGTGCAACTCAGTGCGGTGCGATATTCAGCCTATTAGTTTGAGTAAGTTGAAATCACACAAAGTATTGTATGCACTACTTTTCAAAAATGCACCACACCATGTCCTCCGATGCATGAAAGGGCGCTGCACTGGCGATCTGCATTTGGGGCGTCGTTAGGATTACACCGACACTTACAGCAGAACTCACACCCAGGGGGTGTTGAACACAGCGTGGAAAACACACACAACACAGGTTTCCCATACTGCATTGTGGCGTGAACAGGCCCCAATGATAGCAGTCGTGGCGCCACTAAAGGGTCTGCAGAATTCTCCACACCTTCTTGCTGATGTGAGTGCCTGACTACCTCTACAGATGACTGAAGAGAGTTGAAGGTCAAATCAAAGCCAATTTTATGCAAGAAAAATGAAATCTCTGTCAATGTCCTTAAGTTTACTGTACAGGAATTCCTGCCGTACTAATTTAAATGGACGATGACATTTTTTTTTTTTACAATACTGTGGCCCCTAGTACTCATAATGGAAAAATAAGCAATTGTAATGGAATACCCTGACAATATACAAAACAAAATAACTGTATACCCCTTTCACACTGGAGGTGTTTATCAGGCACTTTAGTGCTAAAAATAGCGCCTGTAAATTGCCTCATCTGCAATCTCAGTGTGAAAGCGCAAGTGCTTTCACACTGGGGCGTTGCGCTGGCAGGACATCAAAAAAAGTCCTGCAAGCAGCTTCTTTGCGGAGCCCCTACCCATTGAAATCGCTAGCGGCTGGAAACTAGTAGTGCTTTACTGCCAACGCTCCCGCGCTGGCAGCGTGAAAGGGCTCTTAACGGGAAGATAGAGTTTGTTTTCCCCCTCTAAAAAAAAACGCATGTTTAGTTTAAATAAAAAAAATATAAAAAACACATTCAAATGCTTTAAAGTTGGATTTAACTATATTCTGTTCTTAAAACAAGTATTAATCCAATTCTTTTCGATAGAAACATTTAATTGCTTCTAAAGCGATTACAATTCTCATCCTCCTCTCCAAACCCCATATACAGATTTCTTTAGGGTACAATTTCTTTGGTGCATAGGAACAGCTGGCAACAATTACCATGCAAAGTAATAGGTGTGGGAACATATGATCACTAATAAAAGCTTACTTAAATGCAAATTCATTTCTATACACATTCTCCAAAGACATGATTAGCGGTGAAAAAAAACAAAAAAAACAAAAAAAAACTGTTGTCCTGCAATATTTCCTACCTAGCGTACATAATCTGCAATGCAGTCAGAACGTGAGAGAGTGCTTGCTGCTTGGCTAAATTGCCGTCAATAGACAGCAGAATCTTTGCAAGGGATGGCCGGTTCGGCTTAGCGTTATTCACTCCGCTGATTTTATTGCTGGAGGAAGATGAAGACTCTGGATCTGAAGGCACACCTATAAAGAGGAACAGCAGGGAAGCTTAATTATCACAATGAAGTAATGACAGTCTATGAAACAAGAGTTTTCCAACAAATCAATGTTCATAAATGCTCTTTTTTATAATTTACTTGACAGTTTATAGCCAGACAAATCTAAGTAAACTGTCTGTCCATTGAGACAGAATACTACACCTGACTAGGCATTTAAACAAAAGAAAAAAGGCACTGCATATGTATCATTTCCCAGTTCTCAGAAAAATCAGGATGGGTTATCCATTTAACATGTCACATTCTAAGACGGGAAAATCCCTAAAACGTATCTCCGAAGTTCATTACCAAGATAGGAAGCTCCAAGCGGGTCCCTGGCAGTTTGGAAAAGAACAGGTTCATGGACAGATGGTGTTGCCACATCCACGGTTGTCCAAGCTACGCTGTGAGAGGACCCACAAGCCACACGTGTTATTTTCTGCCCCTCTAAGCCATGAACAAGGGTGGGCTTCCTGTTAACAGTAGTAGTTCCATTTCCTTGCTGCCCGTGATCATTGTCTCCCCATGCATAAACCTGCAAAGACAAAAATGAAAAAAAAAAAAATATCCTTTAATAATGCCGTTACAAAGAGGAAATACCTGTTCAGTTCTGAAATGAGTGCCCAAGTGACGTAGAGGGATATAAATGCCCAAAATACTACAATTATATAACTTTTGAGAAAAAAAAATGTAAAAGAACAGACTCTCTCCATTTGACACCACAAAAAAAAAAAAAACATACACATTTCTAAAATGTTACCATAACCTTTATAAATAGGTTCCCATGAGCATGTACAGGTCACGTTTTATTAAAAATACATAGAAAATCATGTTATCTTTACGTGTTGTAAGATATGTTCAAGTCTTATAAAGATCTTCTAAATAAAGAACAGTGTTCCCGCGCAACTTCCATCTTTGTTTCGTATTGTAAACTTTTAAACTAAAATGACTGAAGAGCAGAAAAACAAACTGTTCCACCTTACCTGTCCTGTGTCAGTCACGGCCAGACAGTGAAGAGCTCCAACAGCTACATGAACAATCTTCTTTCCTTTGAGCCCTTCCACGACTTGAGGTTTTCTTACATGGACATCGGTGCCATGACCTAACCTGAAGTAGTCGCCTTTCCCCCTGAAATGTCAGCACAACTTTAGAGTATGTACTTTCCAATATCCCATGATGACACCAATATTACAAAATAGCAGCAGTCAACATATAAGTTACTGGTGGGAGAACAATTATGTGTGACCATAACACCACATCCCAAAACACCAATAATGCAAAATCACTTACCAGGAGATTTAAATATTAAAAAAAATGTGGGCTTTAATGCCTGCATATATGTTACCAAAGATGGCAGAGCTTTCTGTGCTCACTGCGAACTCCTAGCATAGTAACCAAGCTGTCAAAGACAGCTTTCGACCTCTGCTAATGATCGGTAGCCAGCAAAGCCAGTCCTGATCATATAAACACTGAAAGCCAACCACAGCGGCCAAATGATTGGCCGATTCTTCCTACTGCCTTGGCCTAAATCAAAGGGACGCTGTGGGGGAAGGAATCAAATGTGTAAATATATGCTTTTAGGTTGGTTTGCCAAAAATATGGGTGACAAGACCACTAGATGTGATCTGGCCAATGTTGGGTAGTGGCTCATGTGTCATTCTTCCCTCAGCAGTGAAGAACTTTTTATGGAGCAACCTGAACAGCTTGATTTTCACAGGCAATGTCAAATCAGGAAGCAATTGGGTTGTGTATAGCCACTTTAACAGTAAAACAGGTTAAAGAACTTTAAACAAGTGATTCACCAATCTGGAATAAAGTAGTACACGGTCAACAATATGGGCACTTAGACATTCCGTTTTCTAAGCAACCAATATTTGCAAAAAAAATTATGTTAAGCTGGTGTTGTGATAAAAAAACAAAAACAAAAGCATACCGATCTAGTTGATAAACTTACTTAGACAAAAATCCATTAGCAATAAAGTGTCCCAAAACGCAGTTCTCTGTGTAGCATCCAAATACACATGTGCTGCGGCCAATGGCAGGGCTTGATCAGCAGTCAAAAGCCTGTGGTCATAACAAATGATCTTTTGGATTCCACACAGATGACTGTGTTTTGGACCACTGTTCATTTTCATAGTGACTGTATTTTGCCATTATTGGATTTTAAGTTAGTGCACAAGCTCGATCCACTCTTGATGGTTTTATCTCCATCACAGTTATGACGATCGTATTCAAGTCATGATGTAGAGCTGCAAGATTTGTGTTATACTATTGAAGCATATTGTATTTTTTTCCCCCCCCTTTTGCCCACCTATTACATTTAAAAGGCTGGGTTTTATTTGCACATCTGACAACTCATTTCATACAGTTAGGCTGCTGTTGCCCCCAAAACATATACATTCACAGTTAACTTCCCTATGTGATTCAGGGAATTACTGTATTTATTGGCGTATAACACTCACTTTTTTACCCTGAAAATAGAGGGTAAACTGTGCCTGCGTGTTATACACAGGGGGCTGTTGAACGTTTTTTTCATGAAACTTCCCTCTTAAACACTAAAGGTTCGTTTTTTATTAGATCAATTAATTGCTGTAAGCTAGAGCATTTAAATATCACTTACCTCGTTTTTTCTTTTTGACCTCCAAAATACAGTAATCCAGGTTTGAAAATGCCTTTTTCTGTCTCTCCTTCTTGCTTTCCACCAGCATCTGAGCCGTTTTGCATGGTGGAAAACAGAATGTGCTCACCCCCTCCCTATGACTACAGCCCTGCGTGAAGATGCTCTCTTATCCCTCACAGGCATGGAGGCTAAGCCTAATGGGAACTGTAGTTTCCATTAGGCCGTGATGTAGCAAGAATGAATGCGCACCGCAAACCAGGAAGTCAGTGAGAATAACGATTCAGGAGTGACGGAGGTGAATAAAACAGCTCGATTTCAACAGGTATCAAACTAGTTATAATGCAAAAACATTACTTTTTACTTTATCAGCTACTGTCAGACTTTAATTTAAGAGGAAAATATTTGTCTTTACAACCCCTTTAAAGTTAGGGTGCGTGTTATACGCCGATAAATACAGTATATTTTAGCAACACCATTGACACTGCAGCCATCAGGAGAAGGTTCAGTGGTACATAAACACTCAGCCTGGACTTTGGGACAACAGTGTATTCAGAAATCAAATTCTATCAAAAGGAAGTGGTGACTAATGAGCAGTTATTGGGAGTTAACAAATCAACAAAATCCTTTCATAAAACTGTGCTACTCCAACATTAATTAGTGAAAAACCTCATGCTCGGTTTTAAACACAAATGGTATATAGCATTCAAAGCTTTGACTAGCATTACCATGTCCAAACAACTCCAGATTTGGTCAGTGCAAGGGAAAATTGGGCTCCACACTCAATCTGACACACTCCCTGTCCATTCAGTCTTTCTATATTCTGGGGGACATTACATCCCTCACTGCCTCCACGGCCTAGCTTCCCAAAGTCTCCATCACCCCAAGAGAACACCAGTCCTGGAAAAAGAAACACAAGTTAAAAGAAATTGGTAAGAACCTGGATGCAAAGACAGAGTACATAATAAAGTTAAGAAAAATGCAGGACAATCTCAGGTTGAACTAGAAAGGTCAGATTCAAGGGGATCACATGGAACACAAATCTTTAGCTTCAAGCAATTTATCCCATGTAAGTGTATTTATATATGTGACTGCTATGAGGAATTACCCTCTGGTGGATCTCCAGATGCTTAAAACAAAGTATAAATAGAATAAACTGGGTGTAAAAGTGGAGATCAACTTTGGAACCGTTTCTATATCATTTGATATCTATTTAGATTATGTTTAATTAGGACCTAGAACTGCTGTGTACAGTTAGCCTTAATCAAATATGGGAAGAATGTGACCCAAAAAGAGTCATCCGATTGTATAAAACCAAACTATTACCTTACTAAAGCTTTACATTTTATGAAAAATTACATTACTACACTGTCATTCTGGGAAACCAGCTTTGAAATAGATTGCTGTAGGTCGATGGAGTTACTACCAGTGTATTCTTTCTCATTTATGTTGACAGAAAAGGCTTGGATCCTTTAAACCGTAACATACCTTCATCTGTCAAGGCCAGTGTCTGAGCGTCTCTGCTTCCACATGCCACCTGTATGACCCTATGACCAAGTAGTACTTTCACCTGAAAAGGAAAGCAACAGTTAGACAAATACATCTTCCCAAAGAGGATTTCCACAAGTAAAATGCACCAAAAAAACTTCAACATCTAAACTCAGGAAGTTGCATTCAGCATATTTAAAATTTAAGGGGCAGATCCACAAAAGGATTATGCCGGCGTATCTACTGATACGCTGGCGTAATTTTAAATTTCCCGCGTCGTATCTTTATTTTGAATCCTCAAAACAAGATACGACGGCATCTGGGATCGATCCGACAGGCGTACGTCTTCGTACGCCGTCAGATCTAAGCTGCAACTTTTCGGCGGCCGCTAGGTGGCGTTCCCGTCTAAATCCGCGTCGAGTATGCAAATTAGCTAGGTTACGCCGATCCACGAACGTACGTCGGCCCGGCGCATTTTTCAACGTCGCCTGCGTTCGGCTTTTTTCCGGCGTATAGTTAAAGCTGCTATACTGAGGCGTACTCAATGTTAAGTATGGCCGCCGTTCCCGCGTACAATTTTGAATTTTTTACGTCGTTTCCGCAAGTCGTTCGCGAATAGGGATTTGCGTAGAATGACGTCACCGTCGTAAGCATTGGCGGGTTCCGGTTTAATTTCGAGCATGCGCACTGGGATACCCCCAGGGACGGCGCATGCGCATTTCCAAAAAACGTTGTTTACGTCGGGTCACAACGTATTTACATAAAACACGCCCCCATCACTTCCATTTGAATTCCGCGCCCTTACGCCGCAACAGATACACTACGCCGCCGTAACTTATGGCGCAAATTCGTTGAGGATTCAAACCAAAAAAAAAGTTACAGCGGCGTAGTGTATCTTAGTTACGCTACGCCTGGCGCAATAATGCGCCGTTGTATGTGGATCTACCCCTAAATGTGCATTGGATGTGGACATCAGCAAAAATTAACATAGGCAGAAATAATAAATAAATTTATATATATATATATATATATATATATATATATATATATATATATATATATATATATATACACACATACACATACATACATATACATATACACATACATATACACACACACACACAGGATTTCGCCTTTAACTAAAAGCCACACAGAATTTCCACTCATCAGTAGAATCAAATCCTCATACATTTAAGCAAGAAATCACTTTCACCCTTACCATTTTCGGCTTCAGCTGCGTTGTGTTGTCACCATGGCCTAGGCGACCATACTCTCCCAATCCCCATGTATACAGCTCCCCACTAGATGTGATTGCAGCACTATGGGAGCTGCCACAGGCAATGTCTCGGATACGCTTACTCTTCAGTGCTTCCACCAGACGAGGTTTGTCACAGTTCCTGAATAAATGGCAGCAGCTTATCTTAAGAACATCAGTCAGTGCCAGTAAATGGCATAATAAACATAAATTTAGGTACATATTTATACAAAACTAAAAGAAAAATATTCTTACATCCTACTGAAATGTCCAAGCTTGCCATCATCTCCTTCTCCCCAAGAGAAAATTTTTCCATCCACAGTTAAAGCCATTGCATGTCTTCCACCTGAAGTTTGGGAGTGTAAAAATGACTACAAAGAGGCACACGCACTATCATAGTCCTATCTTCATACATAAAAACACTGCTACAGGTATAAAGTGCGAGCAGCTAGATCCCTGGAACTTCTAGATGCCTGCACTTTTTTTAAACAAGAGTAAGAGAACAGGATAAGTCACTTTTGGCCAGGCATACCTGAGTGAACAGCCACTTTCTTCACCACATAGTTGCTGAGAGCAGTCATCTGTCGAGGTATAGGCACAGTGCCACTTGAAATGCCTAAGCCCAGTCTTCCATTGGTTGCCTCTCCACATGCATACACTTTACCTTCGGCAGTAACTATGAATAGTAAATATAACAGAAAATAAGCATGCATAACTCTATATAAAATGCTACAATAGCCAAATAGATGAAGCCAAAATAACAGAGGATTCATTAATATTTTGACAATATTTGGGGACATAATTGGAGGGATGTTTCTGCCACAATATCCTGTTTCACTCAATGCCTGAAAGAATTCCAAGTCAATGAAGGAGACCAAACCCCACGACGACATTTTTAAATCAACTAAACGAAATAGAATAGGAGAGAAAAGAGAGTAGGTTACATGGTAACAACCAGGGCAGTCTTAATGAGAGGGCAAACACTGCCCAGGGGCCCCAGCTGCATGGGGGGACCCTGCACTTTCCCCAAAGCAGCTGGTCGTGGAGCCCACAATTCCCAGAAATTGGGAACCCCATGATGGCACAGAGTGATAGATATACAGGGGAGGCAAGCTGGCAGCGGTGTGCCGTGCTGTACAGAACAATACCTATTTCACAGCCAGTACGGAGGGGCAGGGCCGGAGTGCCAGTGATGCTCTGACCCCGCCCCATGCAGCTTGAATGCTCGGGACACAAATGCTGCGGAGTAGGAGCTGGAGTGGGAGCTGTTGAGTCGGCAGCATTGAGAGCCCACCTGCGGAAGTAGCATTGTGAATGGTGTCATGGTGAGCCCAGCTGTCCAGCACTGTTTGCACTGAAGGGCTTGGAATGCCCAGAGGGATGCTCCTTCCTGTGCCCCTTCTTCTGCCTGATTGATTGGTGTAGGTGAGTGCTGTGCTGGAGGTGTGCACAGAGCCAAAAGTTTACATGCACTGTATCTCCACTGGAAAAGGGGGTACTACATGGATTGAATAATGGTGCTGGGGAATATCAAGGCCGTATGGGGGAAAACAATGCTGAGGGAGGATCTGGGGTGTATAGGGGGTAGCAATGCTTGAGGTAGCTTGGGTGGCTATAGTGCTAGAGTTATCAGGGATGTAGAGAGGCCACAGTGTAGGGGGTATCAGGGATGTAGTGGGGTCACAATACAAGGGGTATCTTATGGTATATGGTTACAGTGCTGGGGGGAATATCTAGGGTGGAGAGGGGTCAGAGTGCTGGGGGGGGGGGTGATATCTGGGATGTAGAGGGGTCAGAGTAGGTAGGTAGGTCGGAGGCAGACAAGCGGAGCGTCCCCTTTTGGGTGGAGCTCCACATTAACTACATGAACAATCATTCTGTACAGAAAAGAAACAGTGGGAAAATGCTACATATATTATATGCACAGGACAGCTTTGCTATATGTATCTACTAGATTGATGCTTCCCCAGCACTATGGCACGTTTATGCCATAGATATTCCCTCAGCACTCTGACCCCTCTACACCCCAGATCTCCCCCAGCACTCTGACCCCTCGACACCCAAGATATCCCCCCCAGCACTCTGACCCCTGGGAAGATCAAATGCACATAAACATGCTAACTCTAGGTGCGTTTATGCATCTCTTTACATTAATACATTCTAATGACCAGAATAAGTATTCTAGCCAACAAAATGCATAAATACCACATTGCGTGAACGAGCATAAACACACAAGCGTGCATACAAAAGCGCACCTTTTATTGTGTTTTTTCTGCTACCTTTCTCCTGTAAGAAGAAAAGTAAATCGAAAGAATACAGTGTGCATGTAGCCTAAAAGGGGACTTGAACTCAAAAAGTGAAGACTTTCTAAATTATAGAAACATCAAGACATTTTAACTCTGCCCTAGCAGAAACCCTATTATCCTTGCTGAAGGCTCTGATGTGGGGAAGCAAAGCCCTGTCTCTACCAATATGGCTGCCTCCACACAGACAGGACAAGGCATGGCAGGTCAGTAATGAGAAAATAAAATTAGCTGCTGGGAGATCACAGGTAAAGTTCTTTGCCCTTTTCCTGCTTTTTTACGAACAGATTTCAAAGCTAATTTTCCCTTTACTGTATACAGCAAGTAGGAGATACAGTTGTGTTAAACAATATATCCCAAAACCTAAAAGTCAGCTCAAAACTATTTACAAACTTGAAGCACTGTAATGCAATAAAAACCGCACCTGCAAATAGACTTTTAGATCCACCAGCAACCTGTACAACATTGAGAGCTGAAAGAGTCTCTGAAAAGGATGGCACTTTGATCTGCAAGGTAAAAAAACAAAAACAAAAACACAATTTTATCATAGCTGAAATGTTTTGTGATGTAATGGATTTCACCTCAGCCAATCAGAGGAAGCCTTGTATTTATTGCTAGAAATATATAAGTCTCGCTCTGAATGGCTGAGAAGCACTCAGCCTGTCTGATGCTACTTATAGTATGATACAGCGCTCACAGCAGGTGCATCACTTAGTAAAGAAGATAGTTGGTTTGGGCTAGCAGCATTTAAAATTACAGAAATCCCAGACTTGGGCTTTACAGTTTTCCACTTGCCCAGACACGATCTACAAAAGCGTGAAACTATTTGCCTTTTCTAATAGGTTTACTGTGTTCATGGCACTAGGATTCCTTGTATTAACTTATTTTTTTAAATAACCCAAGACATAAATTTTTAAATATATCTGCCCCAATGAAAGATATAATCAAGCGTGAAAGACCTCTTTATTCCGTAAGACTAAAGCTGGCCATACACTTTACAAATTTCAGCAGAAATTCTAAAATCTCTCTGGCCACCTGTTGCCCGATGGTCCTCAACTCCATTTTTCAGTCAATGGATGTTAGACGAAATGTTGCTGCATCCAGGCAAATTCAGCTCTTGCTCAGGTATTTTGTACTTTCTTACTAGCTGTACAGTATATGGCGAAACACACTGGGTTACATCTGGTATGGGAGATGGACATGTAGGGTCACATGCCTGGCAAAGCTCTATATTTTAGGGGTGGGGATTGGATGGGTGTAAGAGATTTGTACCAGTCCTGGAAACCCACTCACATGCCAATTCAGGTAATCAATTTTGTATTGGATACTTTCACCAGTAGCTGGCTAGGACCGACCGAAACATCAACATTGCATGTTGGGCAGTACTTCCCTCCCCACTGTTAGTTTGTAAATATTTTTTCTTTTTTTTTGTAGTACCTACTTTTTTTCTGGATGGTTAAAGTGGAGTTCCACCCATAAATATAACATTACATCAGTAGTTTTAAAAAAATGTCATTAGTCCTTTAAGAATTTTTTTTTTTTTTTTTTAGATGCCTTCAAAGTGTTGTTGCTAGGCAGAATAGTTAATCCTCCCTCTTCCTGCACCTAGGTGCTTAAGCTTCCTAACCTACACCGCACAGACTCCTGGGAATGTAGTGGGTGTAACTTTCCAGGAGTCTGTGCACTCCCCAGTCTCGAAGAATCATGTGACTTAGGTTTCAGATCAGGTTTCAGCACCTGTACTGTCCATTACACTGCTTGTGCAGCACTGAGCATGTGCGAGATCTGCAAGGCTGAAATCCAGGAAGTCATACAGTCTGGCTTCATGATGCCCACACTTAAGATGGCCCCAGTCAATTTCTATTTTATAAAGTGTCTAAATGCTGTAACAACCTAACAAAACGGACCTTAGTTTACAGACTAACTTTACTAGAATACATTAAGCTTGTGTATTACAGGGGTATTTATATTTAAAAAGTGAAATTGTGGCCGGGAATTCCGCTATAAGTCACAACCAGGGTCCTTCCTTCACTGCTTCAACTTTGAGCAGCTCTGTATGATGCTCACGTAGTGATGAGAGTTACAGTCGCTGTATCATTCTCCTGTGAGCCAAGGTTGACGGGATGCCACACCCCCATGGGTTGTGTTTCACGACAGCCTGGGCACCCAGAAAGTGGGCTGAATGATGGAGGAAGATGCAGTAGTAGGGGGGGGGGGGGAGTAGCAGCTGTGAAGCATCTTAACGTGATCTCAAATGCAAACGTAAACATGGTGCTTTTGCTCAGCTACATAAGCTCTAAAATATCCCATGTTCGTATCAAGTGAAAACCTGCAACATCCTCCTCTATCTACACTGTCAAAACCCACACGGAAACCGAGCATTTATATACATCACAACAACCAAACCAGATTCAAATCTAGTAGTTCGATACACTGCATCAGATCTTACCTTGGAACCTTTTAGTCCTCCCAGCTGATCCTTGTCATTCAACCCCCACACAAAAACCTTGGTTCTGATTGTTGCTGCAGATTCTGAAGCCGCTACTTTTTTCCTGACAAAGCTAAACAAACAGACACAATTTGTTCATCTACCGTACTATGAATAAAACACAACAAAGCTAAACTGTGTTGTAATATTCAATCAGCCATCACGACTCTCTGCAATAAAAAGCCTATTCAGTGAGCACATTGGTGGGGCTTTTTTTATTTTTTTTTTGCAATTAGTGATGTGCGCATTTTATATACATGTTGCCATGTTTTTGGTACCGTGGTAAATATATATTGTAGATTAGCCAATGAAGTCATAACTGAATTTTGCAGCAATATCTTACTGTTCTTATGTAACTATATTAGCCACACAGACAATACATCAACTTGCATTGCGAAAAAAAGAGAAGTAAAAGACAATCAAGTATCACTGCAAACCACAGAATTTATATGGAATGGTCACTGCCAAATATACATAATTACAAATATATACTTTTTAAATTATTGCAGGCATTTATAAAGCGCTATTTCGCTTAAATATAGTAGACAACACCTGTAGTAATTCCTAGAGGTGGTGAGCGGTCGGTGCACTGGCTTGTGTCCCAACACCCAAGCAAACATGTAGATAAAAGAAAGTGGGCAACTCGATTTTCCGCAGTGAATAGATTTATTAATTCAGGTTGTGGTACAAAATAAATACAGGGCTTACAACGTGTAGCCTTAATCATAGCTGTAAAATCCTCAGGACAACATATTTATATACCGTATTTAATCGGTGTATACCGCGCACTATTTTGCCCTGAAAATCAGGGCAAAATCGTGGGTGCGCGATATACGCCGATACCCGCTTTCCCGCGCCGAGTTTGAATACTGCGCCGGCATATACCGAGCGCAGTACACTCGTGTATCGTTGGGCAGTCTCGGCGCCTCTCGCGCTGACGTCCTGAGCGTACAGGACGTCAGCGCGAGAGTTGCCGAGCCTGCCCGACGATACACGAGTGTACTGCGCTCGGTATATGTCGGCGCAGTATTCAAACTCGGCGCGGGAAACGAGCGGGGAGGACGCGAGGATGCCGCAGAAGGACGCCGGACCCGACGAAGAGGACACCCGAAGCCGCAGACGGACACCGGACCTGACGAGGCCGCCGATGGACGCCGCGCAAGACACCAAAACGAAGTACAAAAAAAAAAAAAATTTCCCACAGGAATTCGGGCAACTTTAGGGGTGCGCTCTATACGCGGGAGCGCGCTATACCCCGATAAATACGGTACATACACACACAATCCCTCCACCTACCAACACAGGTTATGGAATACTACATTTATTCATTGCGGAGGATTGAGCTGCTGGCTTTCTTTTATCTATACGCTTTTTATTTAGACAGCACTTGCCATACTATTCTGTCGCATATATAAATATAGTTTTATTTCCAGACACATGGGAAAAAATATATATATATATCACATCACTGTGTCAGGATCTGTATTGGAAAAGTGGTGGGGACACCCAAAACGTATTCTATAAATGTTCATGGTATACCGCTGAGATAATCCTTGAAGGGGACTAAAAGAACATGGTGTCCGAGAGGACAACTACCAAGCACAAGCACCGACATGTGGAAAGGATCACATATTGGAAGTATTTGGTAGGTCACTTCACTTTCTTGGGCAAATAAAGCAATGAGAGAATAAAAAGGGGAAAACAAGTTTTGTATTTTACCAGCTATGGGGGGTCATAATGGGAGAGATGCTGTTGCACTTTCACTTATGGGAAAAACAGACTCACTTTAAAAATAAAGTACACTAAAAGTCTCCCAAAAACGTTAAAAGGAATGGGCAGTGTACATGCAACAAATATCATTACAAATGTATTTCCTTCCAATCTAACAGGAAATGTGTCGGTATGAGTAGTTATAACCACATTCCCCACCCACAAAGAAATTGATAATTTTGGGATCATAATTTTTTTTTCACTCTTCTAGTACTTACTTGCCAGTACTAGTCTTATCGTCATCCTCCTCTTCATTATCAGAGGCAAGAAATGGAACTGTTGCTAGATCCTCATCTTCTGCTCGGATCTGTCCGATAATGCTCAGCTCATGAATTTTACAGTCAATGCCAGAGCTCCGACACTGCTTAATGGCAATCTCAATATATCTGTGATACTAAAATGGATGAGAAAAAAAAATAGCACATTAACACAAAATTCAAATACAGAGAATGCTGTTAAAAATGCAGCTGCATGCCCCACTTACCTCTGTACAGTCACTAAGCAGCAACACACTCATGTCTATAGGATTTATGTTGATTGTCTTTAATTCTATGAGGTTATTAAGAGAGTTTCCCCCTAAAAAAAAAAAAAAATTAAAGGAGATGTCATCGCATTTAATTTAAGCGATACTATACCTTTGTTTTTTTATTAAAACAAAAATGTATTCATTAATTGAAAGTTGCACAATGAAAACGAAAAACATTACATTGCCATTTTGTTTTTCCTCCATTGAGGGACACAGCTCTGAGAAACATAGGGATATACGGCCAGCTACAACAGAATTGGACACTAGGCAAAAAATAAATAAAAGGAGACTGAAGGCCTGCCCATTTAAAGGTATAACCCACTTCAAATCTCACCAGCGATACAGTTTGTGTCCCAAGAGTATGAAGGTCTCCTTCCTTTCTGCTGGATTTTTCGCTTTAACTGGAAAAAAAAATCTATCAACAGCTACTGATAGATTAATGATGGATATACTGATATTCTGGAAGTTTCAGCAGTTAAGCCCTGTACACACGGGCCAGAATCTCGTCAGGAAAAAACTTTCCTGACGAGATTCTTGGCAAGAATCTCTTGCCGCCCGAGTGTACAGACACTCCATTCAAAAGAATTGCGGTTCTTTTGAATGGCAAGAACGCGGTGACGTCATCGCATATGACGAGCATGCGTTTGGCACATTCAATGCCGTTGCCGCCATCTTGCTGCACCCTACCTATGCCTAGGAAGCTACCGAGCATGTGTCAAAGTCATTTTAAGCATGCACGGGTTTCTACGGCGACAGGTAAACATACACACTTTCAGGTTTCTCGGCAGGAAAACACTGTCGAGAATCACGATGAGAAAAGAGAGCAGGTTCTCTATTTTTCTTGTCTAGATTTTAGGCAGTTTTCATGAGAAACCTGAAAGCCTCGTACACACGCACGGTTTACTCAGTAAGAAAGCTCTGCCAGCAGTTTTCTTGCTGGTTCTTGCCGAGTAAACCGGGCGTGTATGCGAGGCTTGAGCCAACAGTGCTGGGAGATTCATGCCAGATAAATTGACACCCCCACTGTTCGATACTCTGATTGCTTCCTGCGCATGGTCTGCTATTACTACACGTACCCCCATCAAACACCTATCACTGCTTTATGTGCGCCAAAGGCTGTAAGGTGGCGGATGCTCCAGACTGGGGAGCTCCCTCAAAGGCTCCGACAGTTTGGCACTCCATATTCAAGCTCTGAACAACTGCCCTGAACTCATCCCCAACTGGGCTGACCCCAGGTACTTAAAGAGGCCTGTCCCCTGCTAATCCAAGTTGAGGATTAATCAGGGATCCTTAGCATACCCCAGGCAGCTCCACCTTTCCTGCTTTCTTTCTAGTATGTTCCAGAAGGCTCTAGAATAGGGATATGCAATCAGTGGACCTCCAGCTGTTGCAGAACTACAAGTCCCATGAGGCATAGCAAGACTCTGACAGCCACAAACATGACAGCCAAGAGGCAGGCGCATGATGGGACTTGTAGTTTTGTAACAGCTGGGAGGTCCACTAATTGCATATCCCTGCTCTAGAAAGAAGAGGGCAGTCTTGGTGATGCTGCCTGTGAGTCCACAGCTGCTGCTCTGAGCCACTTCCAGCCCAAAACAAAATGGGCCTGACTGCCAGCCAGGCCTGCCTAAATTTACCTAACCCATCACACAAGAAATCCTATTCGAGAGCCTACCCAAGTAGAGGGTGCTACACTATGTACAGTGATTTTGCTTTACAGGGCTAAATAGGTTAGTCTTAGATTATGGCTGCAAGTAGATTTAGAGATTTTAGATTTAGACTGGACTTACACTTTAAAGGTGTTGACCATCATTGTTGAGGATTCTCTGACCTTTAAAGGACCCCACCAACAAAAAGTTGGACATTTTTGGTCATACCATCTATCCCTTAGCAGGATTGCCCCTTCAACCTTTACTAGCCACTTGTATTCTTTCCCAGACCTTGGCTACTTGGTCAAAATCACTGACTGACCCACACTTTACTGATTGTATTGACCAGATGTTCATCTTGTTTTATGTGCGATGCAGTACTGGATACCTGCCATTTCTTTGCACGCAGGTAGTACAAAAAATAAAAAATTTATGTGACTGGGGTTCCAAAGAAAGTGCTGCAACTCACAGCACACACTTGGACAAGCACGCTACAGAGCAACTTCTGACAAAGTGTGATCCTGAAATTTAACCCTAAAAGCGTTCTGTGAAGAGGGTCCCACAAAAATGGGAAACCTTCTGTATTAATAAAAGGTTTATTTATTTATTTTCTTTGGCCAACATTCCCATACCTGACACAACTACAAGAGAAGGCATATAACTGCTATCTGCAGGATCGACGATCATCATCAATCTGTGCACTAGAACATCTGGGAAAACCTCCAACCGTATCCAGTGCTGTTGAGAAAAACAAAAAACACACAATTGATTACATGCCCAGTTTCTGCTACAGTGCGATTTAGCTTTGAAATGTATATTCCACTTTTGCAGTCAAATTTAATAAAATCCCAACAGGAAGGCTAATGCAGGGTTTGCGCGCAGAAGCGAACGCATACGTGAGTAGTGCCCGCATATATAAACGGTGTTCAAACCACACTTGTGAGGTATCGCTGCGATCATTAAAACGAGGGCAATAATTCTAGCCCTAGACCTCCTCTGTAACTCAAAACATGCAACCTTTAGAATTTTTTAAACGTCGCCTATGGAGATTTTAAAGGGTAAAAGTTTGTCGCCATTCCACGAGCGAACGCAATTTTGAAGTGTGACATGTTGGGTATCAATTTACTCGACGCAACATTATCTTTCACAATATAAAAAAATAATTTACTGTTGTCTTATTATTTTAAATTTAAAAAATATATATTTTTTTCCAAAAAAGTGCGCTTGTAAGACCGTTGCGCAAATACGGTGTGACAGAAAGTATTGCAATGACCGCCATTTTATTCTCTAGAGTGTTAGAATAAAAAATATATATAAAAAGAGGTGAAAGAGGCCAAGCAGGGAGATGACAAATAAAATCATTTTAAGGGGAAAAAAAACGGTGTTTACTTAAAATAATAAAAAAAAAGCTATTTGAAACTATTTAAACCAGGTCCCCCCCACACTCACCATTAGGCAAAAGGTGCCAGATGACGGCCACAATCACTTCCTGCTCTTCTCCACTTTGGGAAGGAGATGGGCGGGCAGTAAATACAGGCAGAAATCCCCATTAGTATTGCTGGTTGTCTCTTGTCATACCAGCGGCGACCACAAGATGGCGCCAGACTACAGTAGGAATTAAAGGCCTGCAGTAGATCACAAAGCCGTAGCCTCAATTACCGGCCGGAGCGGTGCTCCGCGATTGCGCGGTGGGGGGGACGGAGACGCAGGATACCCCAGGTCACTAATTCTAGTCGCAATGGCGACCTGGCGCCCAGGAATTGTCGAACTCTGGGCTAATGGCTGGTACATGTGGGCCAAATATCGGCCGGTTCAATAGAAATCTTTCAGCCATTGTGTACAGAAGCCTACTTGACAGAAGACGGACTACCATCTCACTTCTGTCAAAGCAGCATACAGGAAAACTGTTGGAAGTCCAGTAAGTTCTTCCGCGGGGGGGGTTTCGATGAAAGTCCCCCTGTCAGAACACAATAGCTCATCTGGGAGATCACAGTACTAAAACTGCAAGCTCCTTCTCACCCGCTGGGTTAAAACGAAAAAAAAAAAAAAAAACAACAACATCTATGTGTACCAGGCTTTAGGACAGACAGTTTCCGCTCATTATTAACATACAATGCAGAAGACAAACGTTTAAATCCAGTAACCGTTTGTTGGGACAGCCTGTGGTCAAATTTAGTTCACAACAGATAAATAGATCTGCAAGCACGATACAGGCAGGGTTAAGGCAAACAAAGCTCTCCAGTCCCCCTTCATAAACAAAGAGAACAAAGTAGGCCTTTTCAGTGCTGGGGTTATCAAGAGCATGTAAAATGATTATCAACAAACAAACAATCTTTTATTCAAATCTATCCAATTTTATCCAGCAAAGGATGGATTCTGATTGCAATCTTGTTAAATAATTGTACAAGGGTTTTATTTTTATTCATAAACATTTAACTTGCCTTTCCTTGTGAGCCAGATGATTGCCAGCACTGATCACTACCATCAATAAGGCGAGACGCTTGGTTTGCTGAAGAGGAAACATTCAGATTTTTCACGATCCTGGACCAATCATCTAGCAACATGCCCCTCTGACCACTGTGCCGCCTCTTCAGTTGCTTTCCCGAACGTCCACAGAACACTGGAGACTGGCCTATAATAGATAAGGTGACATACTACTTTGTCATTGTATGCATACAACAAAATGTACCAAGGTACTCTTTACAACAGCAATTGAATAAAACATTTCTCAACACAACCCATACTCCTAACACATGCCCACATAGCAATATAAAATACAGATACAAAAACCTTAACATTCATATTAGTTCACATTTTTATAAGCAATTCTAAAACAACAAAACAAAAAAAAAAAAAGTATATAACTATACCTGGCTCATTTATTCTTCCAAATGTATGCCTTGCATTGTGCTTCCTATTCTTAAAGCAGGTTTCACAGAAATCAAAGTCATCACAATTGCGACATTTAAATCGCGGCCCGTGAATTGGAAACATCTGACAGCCATCACAGCTGTAAAAAAAGAATTAAAAAAAAAAAAAGTCCTTTAAAAAAAAAAAGTCCTTTAACCACTTCCATACCAGGTACTTACGCAGCTTCCCGCCCAAGCCAATTTTCAGCTTTCAGCACTGTCGCACTTTGAATGGCAATTGCGCGGTCATGCTACACTGTACCCAAACAAAATTGGCGTCCTTTTTTCCCCACAAATAGAGCTTTCTTTTGGTGGTATTTGATCACCTCTGCGATTTTTTTTTTTTGCGCAACAACTAAAAAAAGGCTGAAAATTTGGAAAAAAAATTACGTTTTTATTTTTTTCTGTTAATTTTTTTGTAAATAAGTTTTCTCTTTCAATTACGGGCACTGATATGGCGGCACTAATTGGGCACCGATGAGATGGCACTGATGGACATCGATGAGGTAGTACTGACGGGCACAGATGAGGTGGCACTGATTGGCGGCGCTGGTATGCGACACTGATGGGCACACATAGGCGGCACTGATGGGCACACATAGGCGGCACTGATGGGCACACATAGGCGGCACTGATGGGCACTCATAGGCGGCACAGATGGGCACTCATAGGCGGCACAGATGGGCACTCATGGGTGGCACAGATGGGCACTGCTAGGTGGGCACTGGGCATGGATGGGCACTGTGGGGTGGCACTGATGGACACTGGGGTGGCGCTGATGGACACTGGGGTGGCGCTGATGGACACTGGGGTGGCAGCACTGATTGTTGCCAGTCAGTGCCCATTTGTGGGCACTGACTGGCATCTTTTTTCTTTATGTTTTATTTTTTATTTTATTTTTAGACTTTTTTTTTTTTTTTAGCTTTTTTTTTTTTTTTTGCCCACCCTGGTGCTCCAGGGTGGGCATCCCTGGTGGTCCAGTGTGGCGATCCGAGGGGGGGCTGCGCTGATAAACAATCAGCGCTAACCCCCCCTGTCAGGAGAGCCGCCGATCGGCTATCCTCTACTCGCGTCTGTCAGACGCGAGTGAGGAAGAGCCATCGGCGGCTCTTCCTGTTTACATCGTGATCAGCCATGGTTGGACACGGCTGATCACGTGGTAAAGAGTCTCCGCCGGAGGCTCTTTACCGAGATCGGAGATGCAGGGTGTCAGACTGACACCCCGCATCACCGATCGCCGCGATGCGCGCCCCCACGGGCGCGCGCGGCATGAAATCCTGCAGGACGTTCTAGAACGTCCTGTCAGGATTTCATAACCACTTCCCGGACGTAAATCGGCCATAGGCCGGGCGGGAAGTGGTTAAAAAAAAACCTTGGCAGTTGATTAAGATACCCAGCGTTTAAGCAAACTATTTTAATCTACCGTATATGCCGGCGTATAAGGCTATCCCCAGGTGTATAAGACGACCCCCTAAAATTACATATTTTTTTAAGATTTTTTTGCCTGTACTCACCGTATAAGACGACCCCCATTCCGATGCTTCATATTTCTTCTGGAGCCATATTCTTCTTCATTCTTGCTCGAGCCAATCACGGCAAGCGATGTATTCTATTAATGAATAGAAAGCCTGCTTGGATTGGCAGAGGCTGTAACATCATCAGCCCATGCCTCTCTGACTCTCAAAGCCAATCCAAACAGGCTACTGTATGTAGGCACTCGGATTGGCAGAGGTTGTTACCCCAATCCCAGCAGGCTCTGAATACATTGCTCACCGGGATTGGCTAAGTGGTATATACTGGATGTAGCCGAAGCTACATACAGTATTGCCGCACATCCAGCAGGCATCCGAGCAGCTGACCCGGCGTATAAGACGACCCCTGCTTTTTGACCATTTTTTTTAAGTGTAAAAGGTAGTCTTATACACCAGCAAATACAGTAGGTATGATTTAGGTCTACTTTTAGACAATATCGTTTTCACAATTTCTCAGTGATGCCGATTCCTTACAGCCTCTTCCTGTCAAGATTCACTTGCTTTAGGCTGGGTTCACACTATTGAGAATTGGATGTGGGTTTTCTCCGCATCAAATTCCCATGAAAGGAGAGCGTGTTACCAGCTCTCAATTGAGCCAGTTTACATATCTCTAGGGTGGCCACGGAGCGCACTGCAGAACAGTCCTGTGCGTCTTTGGCTCCATTTCAGGTCGGAAGACGCCAAAAATTCAAACCTGAAACAGTGAACCGAGATGCAGCGGACCCCTGCTACAAACCGCGCCGCACACAATGTGAAACCAGCCTAAATCTCTCTAGGTTGTAGCTTTGTTGCCACCTGAGCCAAGTGCATTTGTATGGCTGCTTGCCACCTCTACCAGGGACATTTGTGATGGGACGAGAATACAGGATCATGAATCGAAGACCGTCGTAACCCCATAACAGAAAGTACCTGAACTAAAACCTTCATGTCATGAACACAAGGTAATTTAATCAAAACTGCACATTTAAAGATCGAAGCATTACTTTTGAAATTGCATTAACATGCTAAAGCTATTCTTTTTTAATGGAGTTTAGCTTTAACCACTTCAGCCCCGGACCATATTGCTGGTCAAAGACCAGGCCACTTTTTGCGATTCGGCACTACGTCGCTTTAACTGACAATTGCGCGGTCGTGCGACGTGGCTCCCAAACAAAATTGGCGTCCTTTTTTTTCCCCGCAAATAGAGCTTTCTTTTGGTGGTATTTGATCACCTCTGCGGTTTTTAGTTTTTGCGCTATAAACAAAAATAGAGCGACAATTTTGAAAAAAAATATGTTCTACTTTTTGCTGTAATAAAATATTCCCCCAAAAAATAAAAAAATACATTTTTTCCTCAGTTTAGGTCAATGCGTATTCTTCTACATATTTTTCGTATAAAAAAAAAATCGCAATAAGCGTTCATTGATTGGTTTGCGCAAAAGTTATAGCGTTTACAAAATAGGGGATAGTTTTATGGCATTTTTGTTAATATTTTTTTTTTTTACTAGTAATGGCGGCGATCAGCGATTTTTATCGGTACTGCGACATTATGGCGGACACTTCTGACACAATTTTGGGACCATTGGCATTTTTATAGCGATCAGTGCGATCATTGATTACTATAAAAATGCCACTGGCAGGGAAGGGGTTAACACTAGGGGGCGAGGAAGGGGTTAAGTATATTCCCTGGGTGTGTTCTAACTGAAGGGGGGGTGGACTGACATGGGAAAATGACTGATCGCTGTTCATACATCGTATGAACAGACAATCAGGCAATTCTCCAACTGACAGGAACCGGAGCTGTGTGTTTACACACACCGCTCCCGGTTCTCGCTCTGTAACGAACGATCGCGGGTGGGGCGAGCGGGGGGGGGCCGCGCGTGCACTCGGCGAGATGACGTAGATCTACGTGATTTCGCCCAGCAGAGCCGACCTGCCGCCGTCAAACTGCGGCGGCTGGTCGGCAAGCGGTTAAGCATAAAATGTCATCTAGAATGAAGTCACATCAGTGTATAATGGGCGCAAGTAAGATATTAGATTGATGCAACATATTATTTCCTTAAAAATGGTCACCGTTAAGTGAAGAGTGTACATTATTAAAAGGTTGTCTACGCTTCAATACCTGCTGAGACACGGACCTGGAAATTGCATACCGATTGGAGAGTGAAATGAAAGCTTCTAATCTGAATACTTGCCCTGGATCAGTGAATTAGAAAAGCCAGAGAACCAGCGGAGGTCTGCAAAATCGCAGCTTTCACACTTCCCTGGTACAATAATATAAAACAAAAAGACATACAAGCCACTGCTATAAACATACGTGACTCCAGGATGTATGCTGGGGACCAATTCCATCTCTGACAACAATCCTGTCCAGTGCGACTGCTGGGGGAAATCCACAATTACATCTTTTCCATTGGCACTAAAGGCTATTGGGAAATATATAAAACAGTGCATAGAAATCAGAAGAGCAGATGAAGCACGCTTTTTTTTTTTTTTTTTTTTTAGAAAACTCAATACATCATTAATGTTTTATATGTGCATCTGAAGCATTACATGCAAAGATTAATTAAATAAAGTGCCTGAGAGAAAGGGCCTGTGTCGACAAGCTTTTGTTCATATCAGATGGGTTTGGCATTCCCAGACAAGTCTATGGGAATGCCAAACCCACTTGAGGCAAGTCAAATGCAGGTCAGGAGGTGGTCAATTGCAAGTCAGAATCCGCCAGCTAACGAATTGTGAATGATCTCAGAAGCACCTCAAAGGGATGTCAAATTGATGCCATCGACACAAGCCCTAAACAAGTTTCACAGGCCCTAAAAGGTTAAATAAAAATTAAAAGCCATGTGTCCCAAAAGACAAAATGATTATTCAATACAAGACAACCTAAACAACGCAATCCAACATTTTTACATCTCATCAATTTACAGTGATTATTATTAAGGTAGAATTAAAGCCTCCCATTTAAAAAAAAAATTGGACCACCTATTTATAAAAGTGTATTTGCACCTACAGTTACTCTTAATTTCCAAAGGTATTCACAAATACCTTGTTAAGCTTACCAGTAAAGTCCACCCAACGCAGGTCACAGTATGATATGGCAACGATGCTGCATTGTTCCTGAATTCAGAGCATTGTTGCCATTCATGTAGGCTGTGCCCGCTTGCGCTGAAGTGGAATGAAAAGATGTGACGGGGGCCTGGCTGTCAGCATTGTCACTGATGAAGTCTTGCCCTACTCACTGCTCTCTGGATTGACAGTACCGCCCAAATCCTCCCATTGCGAGCTGCGGTGTCTGGTAGAGGGAGTGTATGAGGCACAAAGGAGGATTTGGCTCATTCAGGGAGGTAAAACATTTTGGTTACTTTAGGAGGCCTGTGCGTCATATAGTAACTGGATTTGGGACTTGTCATTCAGAAGCCTTAAGATGTACTATAAGGTAAACCTGTCAACAGACAACAAACTAAACAATTTTTTTCTAAGAGAAGGCACCAAACTGGATGCACACTGCAGAACAGGCACACATGCTCTTCATAATACAATGCATGCACCTCGGTGGCATACAGCAACGAGTTCCAGCTATTTTCCTGAGTTTTTACTGCACTTCCCCAAAGATAAAGGATATAGAGCTAAACAGTGAAAAAAAAAAAAGCTGCATGGATGATCCTAGAGCAGATTACTTCTAACCATAGACTCCAATGTCTTATTGCATCCTCCCTCTTCTCGCCACAATAATTTATTGGTATGTATCATTTCCAACAGCTAGTGACTGAAAGCCAATATGGAAACAAAATAAATAGGCAACCACCTTCTGCCCAAATATTAACCCTTAGAAAACTCCCAACCGAGTATATGTATAAGTCCATGACTGAAAACAGAAATGTTACCTTTAACAACACCAACACTTCTATGAGTAACTGACCCCCACTTATATTTGGGTGTTGTAACTGATGCCTTCACTCTGACTTTGTCACCGATTTTAATGTGCGAATGGGAGCTCTGAGGTGGAAAACCTGTCAATTTATTAATAATCAGTTTAGAACATATTTATTTATAGCCAGCCTACATATGCTACAACTAGATGTGCATTAGGCAAAGAAGGCAAACTAACCTAACAGCTCCACATTGATATATCGCACCCAGTATGTTCCACCTTTCTGCTGCCAATCACACTGAACATTAAGGTCATGCAGTCCATCTCGGTCTAGCTTGATGACTTTACCAACATCGCCCTCACAAACTTCTTCGTATGTGCGACAGCAGCGAACCATCATGCCAACCTTTAAAAAGATACAAACAGAAAACCCTAAAAATGTAAACCTTTAACAAACATGAATTGCTGACACTCAGGTATAGGTAAAAATAAGAAAAAGAAAGACAAACAGGAGTGTTCAGCCAGGTGAGGAGACCAGGACAGCAAAACATGATGGGGGTAGGGGGATGAAGTCTATACCTGTATGTTCTCTCTCACATATACCGCATAATCGTCATTGCTTAGGAAATCGGCTCTTTTCTTGTAGGTCTGGCTTTCTGTCACCACAGCACCTCCGGACTGCAAAAACAAAAAAAAGACAGACAATCTAGTCATACATGGAAAATGCTGCACATACTTAGACCAATATTTAATGTGAGAAAAGGTCTACACCCCACATACATATACTACTAATAGAAAGGACAGTTTATAAATGAACACAATATTTTTACATTATAGCAACTAATCAATAATCTTTTAGGATTTCACTTTAACCTCTTGACCACTGGGCACTTAAACCCCCTTCCTCACCAGACCAATTTTCAGCTTTCGGTGCTCTCACAATTTGAATGACAATTACTCAGTCATACAACATTGTGCCCATCTGAAATTTTTGTCCTTTTTTTCCCACAAATAGAGCTTTCTTTTGGTGGTATTTGATCACCTCTGCGATTTTTATTTTTTGCGCTATAAAAGAAAAAACACTGAAAATTCTGTAAAAAAAAATAGTTTGTCATATTAGCAGGTATTGCGGAGTAATGGGTGGTATTGCGGAGTATGGGGGGGGTTATTGCAGAGTATGGGGGGGGTTATTGCAGAGTATGGGGGGGGTTATTGCAGAGTATGGGGGGGGTTATTGCAGAGTATGGGGGGGGTTATTGCAGAGTATGGGGGGGGTTATTGCAGAGTATGGGGGGGGTTATTGCAGAGTATGGGGGGGGTTATTGCAGAGTATGGGGGGGTTATTGCAGAGTATGGGGGGGGGTTATTGCAGAGTATGGGGGGGGGTTATTGCAGAGTATGGGGGGGGTTATTGCAGAGTATGGGGGGGGTTATTGCAGAGTATGGGGGGGGTTATTGCAGAGTATGGGGGGGGGTTATTGCAGAGTATGGGGGGGTTATTGCAGAGTATGGGGGGGGTTATTGCAGAGTATGGGGGGGTTATTGCAGAGTATGGGGGGGTTATTGCAGAGTATGGGGGGTTAAATGCAGAGTATGGGGGGTTAAATGCAGAGTATGGGGGGTTAAATGCAGAGTATGGGGGGTTAAATGCAGAGTATGGGGGGTTAAATGCAGAGTATGGGGGTATTGCAGAGTATGAGGGGTTAATTGCAGAGTATTGCAGAGTATGAGGGGTTAATTGCAGAGTATTGCAGAGTATGAGGGGTTAATTGCAGAGTATTGCACAGGGAGGGAGGGATGGATCTGTGACTGCATGTGTCACAGATCCATCCCACAGCAGCTGCTGCTGCTGCCGCTCTCCCCCCCTCTCCTCTCACACTGTACCGATCGGTACAGAGAGGAGAGGGAGGAACCGGCGTCATGACATGACGCCGGTTTGTTTACAAGTGATCGCTCCGTCATTTGACGGAGCGATCACGTGGTAAACCGCCGCTATCAGCGGGGATTTACCGCGATCTGTGATGCGCCAGGTCTTCTAGACCCGGCGCTCACAGATGATTCCGCGAGCACGCCCCAGGGGGCGCGCGAGTGAAGGATTCTGGGAGGACGTCCCAGGGACGTCGTCCCGGAATAACTCCACCGCGCTGTAGCAGTATTTTCGCTATGGCGCGGTGGGGAAGAGGTTAAGTAAAAGTGGCAAGGACAAGAGATTTGAGGTGACAAGTAAAAAGGAGAAAGGATAAATGTTTCACAATTTAAAGCAGGAGTGTCAAACTCAATTTTATCACAGGCCACATGAGCATTATGGTTGCCCTTAAAGAGACGGCTGAACCTGCAAGACTAAATGTCCAGAGCACCCCCCCCCCCCCCCCTTACACCACAGTGCACACCCTTACCTTGCTGCTGGGACAAAAGATGGGTGCAGAGCTGAGAACTAAAAAGTGCAGGGTCTGGAGGACTACTATGCCAACCGCATAGACAAGGTGGGGGTGGAGACGAGGGGGTTCTACAGCTACAGGAGAGGTGCGAGGGCTATACTAAATAGCCTCGTGGGTCGGATTTGGCATGGAGGCCTTGTGTTTGACACATGTGTGTCAGAGGATAAGGTCATCTTTTGGAACATGTTACACCCGTATTTAGGATGAAACATGTTCCAGCTCCTGCAACCAATTCCGGCAAACTTCCCCCATTCTGTGACAGCACCCCACCCGTTTATCATTTATTAGGTGAACTTATTTTTTAGAGTTCCATTTCTTTTATTTTTGAATAGGATCTAAAAGTTTTAACACTTGTCAACACAAAAAAAGTTTTGCCCGTTGTTTTACTTGAGCATTTGCATTGACTATTTATAACCTATTTTTATTTCATTACGTGCATTTTGGAAATTAAAGTGGTTTGCATTAATTTCTAATTTAAACAATGAAACAAAGCTTACATCAGGGTAAACGGTTTCAATTTCTTCCACTTCTTCCACAACCTCTTCATCGGACTCTTCAGAAGCAGTTTCAAAATCGGACAACTCTGTAACCTGGACATCGGGATGATCAAGCAGCCATCCAACCAAAGCCTCCACTCCTGAGAACACAAAAAAAAGTACTTGATACATACTCATGTTTAATGTAAGCCAACTGGATGCATCATCTTAGCAAAGTGGTTAAACTACTTGCTGATCGCCTACCGCACTTGTACTGCGGTAGGTCAACTATTGCACGAAATGACATACCTGTACATAATTTCGTGCAACAGACACTGGGGGCAAACGTGCAGCCGGAGGTGCGTTTTTGGAAATATTAGACACGGGGATGCCAATTAGCGGCCGCTCGCGATCATTTCCCAGAGAGGCAGAACAGCGATTTGTCTATGTAAACAAGGCAGATCGCCGTTCAGCTAAGCAGGAACACCGATCTCTGTCTTCATCCAGTCAGAGCATCACCCCCACAGTTAGCAAGCACCAGCTAGGCACACAGTTAACCCTTTGATCGTCCTGCTAGTGTTATTAGAAAAGTAACAGTACAGATTTTTAGCACTGATCATTGCAATAATGTCACTGGTTCCCAAAAAAAGTGTCAAAAATTTCAGTAAGGTGTCTGATTTGTCCTACACAATGTCACAGTTCTGCTAAAAATTGCTGATCGCTGCCATTACTAGTAAAAAAAAAAATAAAGAAAAATGCCATAAAAATATCCCATAGTTTGTATAACTTTTGCGCAATCCAATATACAACTTAACCTTCTATTAAGACAGCAAAAAACATTTAAACAACTGAACATATACTGCAAATATTTAACAGTATAGCATATCATTATAAGCAATGGGTAAATTGGCTAAAAAATTTATATGACTGAACCAAATTGTATACCTGGGGAGCTCGACGCAGTGCCAGATGCTCCAGAAAGCGATTTCAGAGCAAACTCAATGTTCTTCCTTTGAAAACCCATCTCCATCAGTTGTACAACAATTGGGACTGGCGGGATAGGAGACTGTTTGCGCTTCTTGACTTTAGCTGGGCAAATCTGCTGCACTGTGACGGGAGAGGAGACCTCACTTGAACTGCAGAAGTCTTCAAACAGAGGAGTTGACGGATGTGTAGATTCCACCGCTAGGTACTGACAGACAGCCAGTGCTGCTGCCTACATTAAACAAATAAAAAATTATTTCAAACAGTTCTTGCCTTGATCTAAAATCTCATCTTAATTAAATGTGCTCGGAAACACATTATGCATATTTGTGTCTACCACCTGCTGTTCAAACCCTGTGAAACTGCACCTGTGAATTCCACACAGATGAGACAGAACATTAAGTAACATAATGGCTGAGCAGGATATATGCCAAGCATTATAAAAGAGGAAAAAATAAATAAAAAAAATCACAATCTGCATGAAAAACCCATTTTAGATAACCATACAATATGACAGTCTGACATGTATGCTAAAAGGGGAGCTCAGCTCACAGTATATATATATATATATATATATATATATATATATATATATATATATATATATATATATATATATATATATATATATATATATATATATATATATAATATATACACACACACACACATATACTGGCCCGGATTCAGAAAGAACGTACGGCGACGTATCTACCGATACGCCGCGTAAGTCTACGGATGCGCCGTCGTATCTATGCGCCTTATTCAGCAAATAAGATATGCCTGAATTGTGGCTTCATCCGACCGACGCAAGTTCCCTACGCCGTCGGAGCCTGGGTGCATATTTACGCTGGCCGCTTACATTGATTTACACGTCGAATATGCAAATGAACGAGATACGCCGATTCACGAATGTACTTGCGTTGATGTAATCTACGCCGTTTACATAAGGCGTACGTCCGGCGTAACGTTACGACTCATAAAGGAGGGGTAAGTCATGTTAGGGTATGGACGTCGGAACTGCCGTCGGATTTTACGTTGTTTACGTAAGTCGTGAATGGGGCTGGGCGTAGGTTACATTCACGTCGTAGGCATTGAGCCGTCGTATCTTAGGGAGTATATGCGTTGTGATTCTGAGCATGCGCGCGCATGGGCCGTTCGTTCGGCCCTTTATTTACATGGGGTCAAGCTTCATTTTAATAGATCACGCCCACCTTCAACCTACTTTGAATTAGGCGGGCTTACGCCGACGAATTTATGTTACGCTGGCGCAACGTATGGGGCGAGTGCTTTGTGAATAGTGATCTTGCCTCTCTGTTTTACGTCGGCGTAGCGCATATGAGATGCGCTACACCGGCCAAAAGATGCGCCGCTCTACGTGAATCCGGGCCATAGAGTTTAATTTGAACATATTGTTTGATAAAAAAAAAAAAGTTATGATAGAAGAAAGTCTGTAGCATTTCTTAATGCTCCCTATGCTGAAAAATACATAAGCCATGCTACTTTTTCCAGTGTAGTACAAGAAAAGTTGTGCGGTAGGCTATGGGCATTCTCTTGTCTGCACTTGTGCCTAGATCAGGGATGCATATTTAGTGACTTTGTGACAACAGGTACTGTGTTAGGCTGGGTTCACACTACGGTTTTCCCGTCCGTCAGCCGCATACGATTTCAGTATTGAAAACGTACGGGCCCGGACGGGAAAACGTATAGATAGAGAATGCATTGCAAATCGTATGCACTCAGATGCATCCGGGTGCGTACGATTTGCTGGCAAAACGTTTTTTAAACGTCCGCAAAACCGTGTTCAACCACGGTTTTGCGGTCGTTTTTAGAACAGTATGGCAAACGCATACGTTTTCCTTTAACATTAATGTTAATGGAAAACGCACATGTGTGCGGTTCCATACGTTCCCGTCCGTTTCAGCCGCATACGGTTTTCAATATAAATCGTATGCGGCTGACGGACGGGAAAACCGTAGTGTGAACCCAGCCTTACTGAGCTGCTCCCAAGTTTACATACATGTTTATAGGAAAGCAAATACAAAACACATAATATGAAAAGAAGTTTAAAGTGGTTCTAAAAGCTTAAAGTAGTTGCAGACCTTCTCATATACCCAGTGAAGTGAACAACCGCAGATGATACACAGAGATGAAAAAAATCCTCCTACTTTTTTATCTGCAGACTTCTCTTCCCTACACCCCTTCAAAATGGCAGAGGGGTGTTAAAATCTTTCTCCATCTGTTAATATCACAGGAGGGGGCTAAGAGCTGTAGTTACAGTGTGCGAGAGTTGTTTGGAGGAAAAAAAGGGTCTTAACCCCCCCCCCCCACACACACACACACACACACACACACACACACACACACACACACACACACACACACACACACACACACAGGAAGGATACAGAGCCGTGTTGTGAATAGACCAGAAAAAAGGAAAAAATACCGCGCTCCCCAATGGTGACTAAACACAATAAAAATTCCAATGATATATATATAATAATGGAAAAGCATCTGGCCTAGCAGCAAGTGCAATAATAGAAATATGTAGCAGCAGTTAAAAAAATGTGCGACAACACAAATAATTAGACAAAAGAAATACGAAAACTGCGCTATAAACCAACATGTGAAAAAAGAAAAGTATCTGTGGAAAGTATCTTAAATTAAAAAATATAACGATATGAATACCACACTAAGTGCATAAATGGGAATATAAAACATATAAACGTAAAGAGTCCAGTTGCCGACAATGGAAATGGCAGCAAAAAGTCCTAATAGGTATCAGACAAAAACGAATCCATAGTGGTGGAAACGCGAAAGGAAGCCAGTGATGACACCAATATCAAACGTGCACCGACACCAGATGTACAAGCCTGCTTACCAGAACACAGGCTATGCAAGCCTGGAAATCAAGCACACTCTCAGCTGGTATTGGTCGTACGTCAGGGAGATGGACACTGGTAATCCGAACAGATGCAAACCGGTTGGAAGGTAGATGGAAGTAATCCGAGCGAGTAGAAACAATCACCTCAATCATGACAGATGTCTCGTACTGCAATCACACAAACACGTGACCTTCAGACCTCTGAAGGTCACGCGTTTGTGTCATTGCAGTACGAGACATCTGTCGTGATTGAGGTGATCGTTTCTACTCGCTCGGATTACTTCCAACCGCGGAGATCGAGGTGACCGGTTTGCATCTGTTCGGATTACCAGTGTCCATCTCCCTGTCGTACTACCAATACTAGCTGAGAGTGTGGTTGATTTCCAGGCTTGCATAGCCTGTGTTCTGGTAAGCAGGCTTGTATATCTGGTGTCGGTGCACGTTTGATATTGGTGTCATCACTGGCTTCCTTTCACGTTTCCACCACTATGGACTTGTTTTTGTCTGATACCTATTAGGACTTTTTGCTGGCATTTCCATTGTTGGCAACTGGACTCTTTACGGTATATGTTTTATATTCCCACTTATGCACTTAGTGTGGTATTCATATCGTTATATTTTTTCATTTAAGATACTTTACACAGTTTCTTTTTTCACATGTTGGTTTATAGTGCAGTTTTCGTATTTCCTTTGGGAATAGACCAGCTCCATGCCGAGCTCCCTCCCTCGTCACAAATGTTATCTCATGTGTCTGGAAAACTTCTCAGAAGTGACTCATGCTGGCAAGAGGAAAGAAGCCCCAGATAGAAACCACACTTAGAGCTTTGGAGAGAGATAAGTAAACACTACAGATGTGTTTGCTTTGTTCAGATTTCATGACTGGTGTTTACAACCACTATAAAGGTTTTCTACCTCAATACTTACCTAGCTTCCCTTTCGATCCAGTGCAGTGCAAGAGAGCAGCATCATGCTCTCTCTCCTCCCAGGACATGAAGGCATCAGTGGGAGCCATTGGCTCCTGCTGCTGTTAATCAGATTCTCTGAGGAGGGAGCAGGGCCGGGACAAGTCTTGCTGTGTGTGTCTATGAACACAGAGCCCAGCTTGGGAAAGAGCCTGCATGTCTGCCCCCATACCAAGCACTTGTTATGAGGGAGGAAGAAGAAGAACAAGAAGAACAAGAACAAGAACAAGAACAAGAACAAGAAGAAGAAGAAGAAGAAGAAGAAGAAGAAGAAGAAGAAGAACAAGAACAAGAACAAGAAGAAGACCCAAAAGTGCTGGTAGGGAACACCAGAACAGGAGGTTTGGGCTGCTCGAATATGTTTATTATTTTAATTACTTTTTTATTTTATTTATTTTTTAATTCCCTTGAAAAACGCTTAAAATGAATTCCAGGCACAAAAATTTTAAATTTAACCACAAGCAGTCACAAAGGCTACAAATCTACTTTGTGTGCACCAGATGTCTTTGCAAACCCAACTACCATATACAAATAGTAGCGGCCTGTGTAGAGAGGAAAGCTGTGGAAGGGACCCAGCCAACTCACCCATAATCCTGCACAAGGACAGGAAGCAACAATGACTGGGTTTCATTACACAAAGCTCTTGCAGAGAGAATATAAAAGTTTCACGCTGGGTTACTGCATAGGTATAGAAGAAATGCATAAAAGGGAGGAGATCAAGATTCAAAATTTAAGCTTCACGCAAGAGTACATTTGCTTCTTGTTTTGAAGACCTAGGATATTGAAAACCAAGGTTTCCTTTATTTAGGTCACATAGCACTGAATACCGAAGTGTCAAATTCAGATAGGAGTATAAAAGGTAACCTTCCCTAAAGTTCCCTAAAATTACTTTAATAGATCCACTCTCCAAAGTTTTTTTTTTTTTTTTACTTTGATTCAATTAAAACATTTTTTACACAATGATTTTTCTTATTTAATATCACTTTAAGTAATAAAAGGTGTAAAGAGTTAGCGCAACGTCCAGCAGTCCAAACCCCACAAAGCCTAAGAAATATGAACTTCATGGCTTTCTGTGTGCAAGGCTCATGCATCCAATCTGCATAAGCATTCCCCACAAAGGCACTTCCCATTTTTTTTTACTGTAAGTACATAGAAAAAAATAAAATAAAAAAATATGTCAACACTTACCTCCAGCTCTTGCTTGTCAAATATTGCTTTAACTGGTGAAGGCTGAGTAGCAGCAGTCAAGAGTTGTTGCAGTAGTATCATTGGTGGTTGTGGACCCTCTGGGGACAAGTCCCCAACATCAGGAGAGGCAGCAGCACCTTCATCTAAAACCAGAAAAATATCATTTTAATACTTACTGAAAGTCTTTGGGCATGACAAATGTGTTTAAACATGGTTTTGGCTACATTAACTCTATAGCAGTGATATGCAATCAGCGGACCTCCAGCTGTTGCAAAACTACAAGTCCCATCATGCCTCTGCGTGTCATGCTTGTGTCTGTCAGAGTCTTGCTATGCCTCATGGGACTTGTAGTTCTGCAACAGCTGGAGGTCCGCTAATTGCATATCCCTGCTCTATAGCTTTCTGAAGAGACCCTTTCTCTCAATGTATTCCACATTCCTCCAAAGACACACAAGATTATGATGTTAAAAGAAGCCACATACTGTAAAGAAACATAGAAAAAGTAAAGTGCCATACCTGCTAGAATTAATCCCATCTCCTGTACCGATGGCTGGGAGAGGATCTGCCTCAATCTGTCTTGATGAGAGAGAAGGGCCCAGCCAGCTTTTAATATGTAAAGCTTTAGCTGTTGACACCTCAAGCGGTCTAGATCCACTTGGTCTGTAAAACAAAAAACAAAGAAACATTAGGTGTTAAGATTCAAGATCTACTAAGATTTAAGACCACCATCTAAAATTCGTTTTTCAGTCCTTAACCACTTAAGCCCCGGACCAATATGCTGGCTAAAGACCCAAGGGGTTTTTACAGTTCGGGACTGCGTCGCTTTAACAGACAATCGCGCGGTCGTGCAACGTGGCTCCCAAACAAAATTGGCGTCCTTTTTTCCCCACAAATAGAGCTTTCTTTTGGTGGTATTTGATCACCTCTGCGGTTTTTATTTTTTGCGCTATAAACAAAAATAGAGCGACAATTTTGAAAAAAAATCAATATTTTTTACTTTTTGCTGTAATAAATATCCCCCAAAAACATATATAAAAAAAAAAATTTCCTCAGTTTAGGCCGATACGTATTCTTCTACCTATTTTTGGTAAAAAAAAAAAAAAAAAAAAAAAATCGCAATAATCGTTTATCGGTTGGTTTGCGCAAAATTTATAGCGTTTACAAAATAGGGGATAGTTTTTTTGCATTTTTATTATTTTTTTTACTAGTAATGGCAGCGATCAGCGATTTTTTTCGTGACTGCGACATTATGGCGGACACTTCGGACAATTTTGACACATTTTTGGGACCATTGTCATTTTCACAGCAAAAAATGCATTTAAATTGCATTGTTTATTGTGAAAATGACAGTTGCAGTTTGGGAGTTAAACACAGGGGGCGCTGTAACATTTAGGCATCACTGTGTATGTGTTTACTAGTGTAGGGGGGTGTGGCTGTAGGAATGATGTCATCGATCGAGTCTCCCCTATAAAGGGGATCACCCGATCGATGCGCCGCCACAGTGAAGCACGGGGAAGCCGTGTTTACACACGGCTCTCCCCGTTCTTCGGCTCCGGGGAGCGATCGCGACGGAGCGGCTATAAACAAATAGCCGCGCCGTCGTCCCGGATCGCTCCCCGAGCGGACCCGACCTCCGCATGTACCGGGGGGGGGTCCCGATCGGACCCCCCACCCACGTCTAGCAGAGGACGTACAGGTACGTGATTGTGCCTGTCCGTGCCATTCTGCCGACGTAAATGTACATGAGGAGGTCGGGAAGTGGTTAAGAAACAAAGTAAAAACTAACAATTATCGGTACTCTCAAACTGTAGACAGAAGAAGTAACCTGTTCATACCATCTGCCTGGCTAGGTGGGAGTCCCAGCATGCCTGGGGAGAAAGCAAACCCTAGGACATGGTGTGGGAGAATTCGGATCTTTCTCAATTGCTCTTTGAGGGGCACAACTCTGATATCAAGCAATGTACAGTTACAGTGCCTTGCGAAAGTATTCGGCCCCCTTGAACTTTGCGACCTTTTGCCACATTTCAGGCTTCAAACATAAAGATATAAAACTGTAATTTTTTTTGAAGAATCAACAAGTGGGACACAATCATGAAGTGGAACGAAATTTATTGGATATTTCAAACTTTTTTAACAAATAAAAAACTGAAAAATTGGGCGTGCAAAATTATTCAGCCCCCTTAAGTTAATACTTTGTAGCGCCACCTTTTGCTGCGATTACAGCTGC